>NC_092378.1:4586761-4754261 GCF_030028105.1 Mobula birostris | reverse complement strand
CACACACACACACACACACACACACACACAGGCAGACAGGCACACACGCAGACACACACACACACACACAGGCACACACACAGACTCACACACACACACACACACACACAGACACACACACACACTCACTCTCACACTGACACACACACAGACAGACGGGCACACACACACACAGACTCACACGCACACACACACACAGGCACACACACAGACTCACACACACACACACACACACACACACACTCACACACACAGACTCACACACACTCACACACAGAGACTCACACACTCACACACATTCACACACTCACACACACACAGACACACACACACACACAGGCACACACACAGACTCACACACACACACTCACAGACACTCACACACACAGACAGACACACACACACACACACACACACAGACTCACACACACACACACACACAGACTCACACACACAGACACACACTCACAGACACCCACACTCACACACACACACAGTCCCGCACACACAGATAACCCCTCAGGAGAACATGATACTCGAGTCGGGTGATCGCACCACTAAGACATATCCGTGCAGTAAACAGGCAAATGGAAATGACAGGCAGCTGTAGTTTTTGATATTAGTTGCTTTTCATGGATATATTGTGTACCTTGTCAAAGCAACACAAATTGCAGTTATTAGTGTAATTGAGGTAACATAATAAGATTTAATTACTCTCTGTAACCAAAATGCATTAGATTTTACAAAGGGATATCATTTTCCGAATGGGAACGTAATCATGATGCATTTGCTAAATTAGATGCTGCCAGTTCACTCTGAGCATTTGCTGTAGCTGCTGTTTGAAATGTGCCAGTCAACATCGCGGCCCCTGTTGCCTCTGAAGTCAGACCTCAGCTTTTCCTGTTCTTTTCATGTTCCCAGGGCTTCACAGACCCCATGTACCGAGCGCGGAGGAAGGAGTTTGCTGACATTGCATACAACTACAGGCAGTGAGTATAACGTAGGTTGCACATTGCAGGGGCTCACACACGAGTGATCCTGGGAATGAAAGGGTTAATGTCTGAGGAGCAGTTTATGTCTCTGGGCTGGTACTCCAGTGAGTTTAAAAGAATGGGGCAGGGGGTATCTCATTGAACACAAGACTCTGCAGATGTTGGAAATCCAGAATAACGCACACAAAATGCTGGAGGAACTCAGCAGGTCAGGCAGTATTCACGGAGAAGAATAAACAGACAATGTTTCAGGCCAAAACCCCTCATCCTAAGCACTGAAGAAGGGTTTTGGCCCAAAATATTTACTGTTTATTCCTTTCCAAAAATGCTGCCTATCCTGCTGAGTTGATCCAGCATTTTGTGTGTGTTGCTCGAGATCTCATTGAAACCTACTGAATATTGAAAGACCCACATAGAATAGATATGGGGAGGATGTTTCCAATATTGGGAGAGTCTAAGACCAGAGGGCACAGCCTCAAAATAGAAAGATGTCCCTTTAGAACAGAGATGAGGAGGAATTCCTTTAGCTGGAGATTAGTGAATCTGTGGAATTCATTGCCATAGATGACCATGGAGGCCAAGTCATTAGGTATATTTAAAATGGAGGTTGATAGGTTCTTGATTAGTCAGGGTGTCAAATGTCTCATGGAGAAGCAGGGGAATGGGGTTGAGAGGGATAATATGTCAGCTTTGATTGAATGGCAGAGCAGACTTGATGGACTGAATGGTCCTATATATTATGGTAGAGAAGTAGGAACAGGAAAAAGCCACTGAGCCCCTCGAAGCTGTTCTGGATTCACAAGGTGCTGACTTTGTGCCTCGAGTTTCCCTTACATTTCCCACCATCCCTACATTTTCTCAAATTCACCGAGTGCCTTTAATCCTCTCAGTGTCTGAGCATCCACACACCGCAGCATTAAGAAATCCTGTCACCCTTCCAGGCATTGCAAAGATGAAGAAAGATTTTTAAAAAGTAAAGAGAACCCATTGGCTTGTCAACTGGGGATGAAAAGATAAAGATTAGATTTATTTATCGCATGTACATCGAAACACCAAAACATACGGTGAATTGTATCGTTCGCACCAATGACCAGCACTGTTCAAGAGTGTGCTGGGGACAGCCCACAAGTGTCATCACTCTTCCAGCACCAATGTGGCCGAATATGGGAGGAAACCAGAGCACCTGGAGAAAACCAAGGGGCTGGCGACTACCTAGACGGTATATGAGGTGTTGCTCCTCCAACCTGATTTTGGCCTCATCATGGCAGTAGAGGAGGCCATGTATGGACATATCTGAATGGGAATGGGAAGCAGAGTTGAAGTGGGTGGCTACCGGGAGAGCCTGTCTGTTGTGGCAGACGAAGCGGAGGTGCTCGATGGAGTGGAGGTGCTCCCCTCCCCCACCCCTTTATCTTTCCCCTTACTGGTTTTTCACCTGGAACCTACCAGCCTTCTCCTTCCCACCCTCCCCCCACCTTCTTTATAGGGCCTCTGCCCCTTCCCTCTTCAGTCCTGACGAAGGGTTCTGGCCCGAAACATTGACTGATCGTTTCTGCGAATGCTGCCCAACCTGCTGAGTTCCCCCAGCGTGTTGTGCGTGTTGCTTTGACCCCAGCATCTGCAGAGTATTTTGTGTTTACCTGGAGGAAACCGTCGTGCTCATGGGGAGAACATACAAACACTCTACAGACAGTGAGAATTGAACCCTGATCTCTCGCACTGCGCTAACTACGATGTCACCACGCCAAGTCACATCGTGTTTATTGTCATGTGAACAATTACAGTGAAAAACGTGGTTGCAGCAGCATCGCATTCAATACAGGATATGAATTATACATTAAATTACACAATACAATGTGAAATAAAGCCGTGCAAACACAAGCCTTAGTGCAGTAAAAAGACAGAGTCAGAGGCAAGTGCAGGTAGTGCTGGAGATGGTCTGTAGTGTCCTGTCGTTGAGGTAGGGTTATGGTTATGTAGCTCCGTTCAAACACCTGACGGCTGTTCCTGAACCTGGTGGTGGGAGACTTCAGGCTTCTATACCTCCTGCCTGATAGTACCAGTAAAAACAGGGCACGGCTTGGATGGTGGGGATAGAACATAGAATGCTACAGCACACTTCAGGCCCTTTGGCCCACAATGTTGTGGCAACCTTATAACCTACTCTAAGATCAATCGAATCTTTCCCTCAAAGTTCAAAGTACATTTATTATCAAAGTATGTATACATCATACAACTCTGAGATCGTCCCCTCACAGGCAGCAAAGAAACACAAAAGAATGCATTAAAACAAAAAGAAGACCATCGAAAACCCAATGTGCAGAGAAAACAAAAACAAATCATACAAACAATAAAAACAAGCAACTAGCATTCAGAACTGAAGTCCAGTTCAGCGCGGAGCCGAGAAAACGTTGCGGTGCAGCAAGCAGAACTGGCCTGTCACTCTCCACGAGCCTTGATTTTTCTGTCATCCATGTGCCTTTCTAAGAGTTTCTTAAATGTCCCTGATGAACCTGCCTCGACCACCGCCCCTGGTAGCGTGTACCACACACCCACCACTCTCTGTATCTCGAGGTAGCTGCAGATGCCATCAGTAATGGAGAGGGTTGTGTCCATGATGGACTGTGATGGACCGTGCCTTCTGTAGCTCACAGTTCCAGAATCTTCCTTTGTTTTATTTAACTCCCCTCATACATCTTTTAACCTAATTGTGTCACTGGGAGAGTTGGAATTTTGAAAATGGGCTTTCCTGAATCCTGCAAGATCCAGGAGAATCTCAACTAGATGGATGTGCAGAGAGGGAGAACCTAGAATTTATGATCACTGTTTAAACATACACTCAGTGGCCACTTTATTAGGTACAGGCTGGACCTAATAAAATGGACACAGGAGTCAAACTCGGTGAAACCTTCTACTGCTGTACCCATCCACTTCAAGGTTTGACGTGTTGTACATTCAGAGATGCTCTTCTGCACACCACTGTTGTAACGCATGGTTATTTGAGTTACTGTCACCCTCCTGTTAGTTTGAACCAGTTTGACCATTCTCCTTTGACCTATTACATTAACAAAGCATTTTCACCCACAGAGTTGCCACTCACTGGATGTTTTTTGTTTTTTTGTATCATTCTCTGTAAACTCTAGAGACTGTTGTGTGTGAAAATCTCAGGATATCAGTTGTTTCTGAGATGCTCAAACCACTCCATCTGGCACCAACAATCATTCCACAGTCAAAGCCACTCCGATCAAATTTATTCCCTATTATGATGTTTGGTCTGAACAACAACTGAACCTCCTGACCATGTTTACATGCTTTTATGCATTGAACTGCTGCCACATGATTGGCTGATTAGATACTTGCTACTTGCATTAATGAGTGGGTGTACAGGTGGTAACCTAATAGCATAATAAAGTTGCCACTAAGCATATATTTTATACATATATAGTATATAAGTTGCTCAGTGGCAACTTTACTATGTTAAGGTCCAACTGCTGGTGAGTCAGTACCCTGGCAAAAACTACACCATGAAGACAAAAGAACACTCCAAGCAACTCCGTGAAAAGGTTATTGAAAAGCACAAATCAGGAGATGGAGACAAGAAAATTTCCAAGTCACTGAATATCCCCTGGAGTACAGTTAAATCAATCATTAAGAAATGGAAAGAATATGGCACAGCTGTAAATCTGCCTAAAGCAGGTTGTCCTCAAAAACTGAGTGACCATGCAACAAGGGGCTAGTGAGGGAGGCCACCAAGAGACCTATGACATCTCTGGAGGAGTTACCAGCTTCAGTGGCTGAGATGGGAGAGACTGTGCATACAACAACTGTTGCCCGGGTGCTTCATCAGTCAGAGCTTTATGGGAGAGTGGCAAAGAGAAAGCCACTCTTGAAAAAAACTCACATGAAATCTCAGCTAGAGTTTGCCAGAAGGCATGTGAGAGCTCTGAAGTCAGCTGGAAGAAGGCTCTATGGTTTGATGAAACCAAAGTTGAGCTTTTTGGCCATCAGACTAAACGCTATGTTTGGCATGAGCCAAACACCACACATCATCAAAAACACACCATCCCTACCGTGAAGCATAGTGGTGGCTGCATCATGCTGTGGGGATGCTTCACTGCAGCAGACCCTGGAAGGCTTGTGAAGGTAGAGGGTAAAATGAATGCAGAAAAAATACAGGGAAATCCTGAAGGAAAACTTGATGCAATCTGCAAGAGAACTGCGACTTGGGAGAAGATTTGTTTTCCAGCAAGACAATGACCTCAAGCACAGAGTCAAAGCTACACAGGAATGGAATCAGAATCAGGTTTATTATCACCGGCATGTGTCATGAAATTTGTTAACTTAGCAGCAGCAGTGCAATGCAATACATAATATAGAAAAAAAGTGAAAATAAATAAATTACAATATATGTATATTGAATAGATAAAAAAATCATGCAAAAACAGAAATAATATATAAATAATATATATTTAAAAAGTGAGGTAGTGTTCATGGGTTCAATGTCCATTTAGGAATTAGGTGGCAGAGGGGAAGAAGCTGTTCCTGAATCGCTGAGTTTTAATGAAGTCGGTAACAACTGCAGCATATTCACCCAGGTTCGAAAATGAATCCCTGAATACAGTCCAGTCCACCGATTCAAAGCAGTCCTGTAGACGCTCCTGTGCTTACCTTGTCCATATCTTCTTGGTCCTCACTACTGGTGCTGCAGTCTTCAGTCTCTGCCTATACTCAGGGAGTAGAAGTACAGCCAGGTGATCAGACTTCCTGAAGTGAGGGCGTGGAATAGCACGGTAGGCATTCTTGATGGTGGTGTAACAATGGTCCAGTGTGTTGTTTCCTCTGGTATTGTAAGTGATCTGTTGATTGTAATTGCTTAGTGATTTTTTTCAGACTGGCCTGGTTAAAATCTCCCAAAATGATGGTGAAGGCGTTAGGGTGCGCTGTTTCGTGCATGTTGATCCCATTGCTCAGATCATCTAAAGTCTGATTGACATTGGCCTGAGGTGGAATGTATACCACTACCAAAATGACCCCAGAGAAATCCCATGGTAGGTAAAATGGACAGCACTTTACTGCTAGATATTCCAGGTCTGGTAAGCGGAATTGGGACAGCACTGATATATTTGTGCACCAAGAGGAGTTGATCATGAGGCATACTCCTCCATCTCTGCCTTTGAGAGACTCTATAGATCTATCCTGACGGTGTATAGTAAACCCATTGATCTGAATCGCTGCATCTGGTATGGAAGGGGTTAACCAGGATTCTGTGAAACAAAGAACTCACATGGTCCTAATGTCCCTCTGACTCAGCACCCTAGCTTTGAGATCATCGATTTTATTCACCAGAGACCGCAGGTTTGCCAGCAAGATAATCGGTATTGGGAGTCTAAAATCCCGCTTCCTTAAACACACTTGTATCCCTGACCTGCAGCCACGTTTCTTAAACCATTGGCTTAATAACAACAAAGCTAATGTCCTGGAGTGGCCAAGTCAGTCCAGACCTCAATCCAATTGAGGATTTGTGGCTGGACTGAAAATTACTGTTCATTCATGATCACCATGCAATCTGACAGAGCTTGAGCAGTTTTGTAACGAAGAGTGGGGAGAAATTGCAGTGTCCAGATGTACAAAGCTGATAGAGACCTATCTATCAGACTCAAGGCTGTAATTGCTGACAAAGATGCAACTACTAAATACTGACTTGAAGAGGGTGAATACTTACACAATCAATTATTTCGTGTTTTATATTTGTAATTAATTGAGATCACTTTGTAGAGATCTGTCTTCACTTTGACACCAAAGAGTCTTTTCCTATTGATCAGTGTCAAAGAAAAACCAAATTAAATCCATGGTGATTCAATGTTGTAAAACAATAAAACATGAAAACTTATGTGGGGCGGTGGCGGTGCGGGGGATACTTTTTATAGGCACTGTATATATATTTCTAGTTGTAAATTATAATACATTTTATGTATTGCAATGTACTGCTGCCACAAAACAACAAATTTCAAAACATAGGTTAGTGATAATAAAACTGATTCTGATTCTATGTTGATAAGTAAATGAGCAGCAGCTGGCTTACTTACTTATATCAACTGTAGGAGGCCATTCGGCCTATCTGGTCCTAGCATAATACTCCCATCCATTCCTCACTTCCTTCCTCCCTTCCTCACTTCCCCTCACAATTGTCCACCAGCTTCTCTTTGCCATTGGCCCATACTACCAGCACATCTTTGGGAAGTGAGAGGAAAAATTTGAACCCAGGTGAAACCCATGTGGTTACAGGGAAACATGCAAACTCCACACAGACAGCACCCAAGGTCAAAGTTGAACCCGGGTTGCTGGTGATGTGAGGAGGCAGCTCTGAATTCTGACCAAGTCTTCCAGAATTTAAATCCCGTTTCGTCAGTAGAACTGATAGAGCTGGACCATCATTGCTACCATCAGGGAAGAGGTACAGGAACATGAAGACATACAATCAATGTTTCAGGAACAGCTTCTTCCCCTCTGCTATCAGATTTCTGGATAGACTTGAACACTACCTCAGTATTCTTTGCTCCCATTGTTTAATTTGATCTATCTTTCTGGAAATAATTTGGAAGATGTGCAGCGCGGGTGGTTGATGGTTGGGTTGAGATGTTCTCTGATCTTGGCAATTTACTTGCAAGCGTTTTGTCACCGTGCAAAAAGAAATCGTCAGAGCACCATTAATTGTGGCTTACTCCCTGAATGTTTGACCTTTATATATTTATAAATAGCTGATTGGTCGTCATTACGGAAACTCAATTTCGACATGCGGAGGAAATCTCGTCACTGGTTGGCTGTGTGGGTAAACTTCATGTGTTGTGGTCTGGAATTCTGCCCGCATCAGCTCATAAGTACGATCGAGGTCTACGTACTTGGTTACAGAATTGTTCGTGGAACACCGTGATTCGAACCATGCAGCGAGATTTCCTCTCTATATCACAATGGAGTTTCCAAAATCTCATCGAATCAGCTAATTAAACAGCATATAAAGGTCAAGCATTCAGAGGGCACACCACAGTCAACAGCACACTGACACTGTCTCCTCATACAGTGACAAAACATTTGCAAGTAAATTCCCAACAACTCTACCCAACCATGTATTTTTCTATCTATCTATTCTACCTATGTCGTGTGTGGAACTTTCTTTTGAAGAATTTTCTGCCTTTGATTAAACTCAGAACTTGGGAAGGACGTATAAAGGAGAGAGGCTCACTGCAGCTGTAGTAGAATAAAAATAGAATATTAACAGGTAAATTATATCAGCACTGTAAATGACTCATCATTATAAGGTCGAGTACAATCTCCACTTAAATGTAAATTCTAATGGCTTCAGAGCATGCAATTTGATATTCAGGCCTTTGTAGTTGGAGCTGATGAAGAAGAGGCTTGCTTGCATATTAAGTATATTTCCACTTAGTGGCCACTTTATTTGATACGTCCTGTACCTAATAAAGTAGCCACTGAGTGTACGTTCATGGTCTTCTGCTGCTGTAGCCCGTCCACTTCAAGGTTCAACAAGTTGTGCATTTAGAGATGCTCTTCTGCACACCACTGTTGTACAGGTTTCCCCCGCCATCCGAAGGCAGAGCGTTCCTATGAAACGGTTTGTAAGCCGAAATGTCGTAAAGCGAAGAAGCAATTACCATTTATTTATATGGGAAAAATTTGGAGCGTTCGCAGACCCAAAAATAACCTACTAAATCATGCCAAATAACACATAAAACCTAAAATAACAGTAACATAAAGTAAAAGCAGGAATGATATGATAAATACACAACCTGTATAAAGTAGAAATACTTTTCCACAATCATTGCTGAACTGTTCTCCGTAGCGAAAATCTTGTGCAAGCACTCTCCGCAGAAAATCTCAGGCAAGTGCTGTTGGCAAAAACACGGCGCAAGTGCTCTCCAGTAACCTTTAAACTATGAAGCTGCCAAATCATACCAAATAACATGTAACAATACATGGCCTATATAAAGTAGAAATAATGTACGTACAGTGTAGTATCACTCACCGGAATTGGTTCAGCACACTGATGATGGTATGTTAGGCTGAGTCGTCGCAGGTTGGGTGGTGCAGTGGCCCCACCCTCCAGGCTGCCGACAGATACCAAACCGTGAAGCATGCAGGGTGCAGCGGAAGCCGGGAGGCACACAGCACATCTTTAAGAAAAAAGCCGAAATAAACATGCTAATTAATTACGTGTCAGGTGGCACCTAATTAATTAGCATGTTTATTTCGGCTTTTTTCTTAAAGATGTGCTGTGTGCCTCCCGGCTACTGCTGCCTTCTCCATGAATCGGTACAGTATCTGTCCGTGGCCTGGGTGTTGGGGTGGTGGGACACTGGGGTGTTAACTCGTCGTCTGTTTCCATTAGAGCAGGCAGCTCATCTTCTCCTATAACTGCCCGCCTCGATGTCGAAGGTCGAGGTTCATCATCTGCTGTGGCTGATGCGGAAGGCTTGCTTGACTGCTGAGCCTCGTGCACTTTTCTATCATATTTTCTTTATAAGGACTCAAACCATCTTGCAAATATCCCCTAAAACTACGTACCCTTTCAGAATTAAAGTCGTACTTTATCATTGCAGCGAAAATCTCACGCAGTCACTTTCGGTCCGTTCACTACTGCATTCGGTTTCGATTGTTATCCTTTCCTCTTCCAATTGCATCAGCTCTTCATCTATCAGTTCTTGGTCATCGGATGCCAAAACCTCTTCAACATCATCTTCGTCAGCTTCCACAAGCCAAACTCACTTAGTCCTTACTTCGTTCACCACGCTCAAAACGCTTAATTATGTCTAGTTTTACGCTAAGTGTAACACCCTTACGAGCTCTTTTAGGCTTTTCCAATACCTTAGAACTCATCTTACAAATGGCTGCTCACAGGCACGTGTTTAAGCAATGCCGGCGAGAATGCAGTTCTGAATCCGGGGAGAGCGGCTACTCGGGGCGCGCGGCACACTGCCTTTTATTGTGCGCTGCTTTTCCCCACGCGCTGCTTTTTTTTTGTAACAGTAAAAACACCTTCTGAAAGTGAAAACAGGGTACTAATGTAGGTCTTTCGTAACAGTGAGGTTTCGTAAAGCGAACGTTCGAAAAGCGGGGGGCACCTGTAATGCAAGAGATTCTGCAGATGCTTGAAACCGGAGTGACACACACAAAACGCTGGGGGATCTCAGCAGGTCAAGCAGCATCTATGGAGGGGAATAAAAAGCTAACCCTTCATCAGGACTGACGCCAAAAAAATTCACCACATTTGTCTTAACAAGGTGTGACCTTAGACTTCGTAGCCACTTTATTAGGTACACCCACCTGTTAATGCAAATATCTAATCAGTTAATCATGTGGCAGCAACTCGATGCATAAAAGACCATGCAGACAATATCAGGAGTTTCAGTTGTTGTTCAGAGCAAACATCAGAATGGAGAAGAGATGTGATCTAGGTGACTTTGAGCATGGAATGACTGTTGGTGTGAGATGAGGTGGTTTGAGTGTCTCAGAGACTGCAGATATCCTGGGATTTTCACATATTTTAGTCTTTACAGCATCAATCATTGCACACAGTGGTGTGCAGAAGAGCATCTCTGAACACACAACACGTCCAAACTTGAGGTAGATGGGCTAGAGCAGAAAAAGGCCTTGGACATACGCTCAGAGGCACAGGAGGTAAAGATGTCACTGAGTGTATATAAAAAAAAGAAGTGCATGAAGAGAGTGAAAATAGTAAGGCCATTCGGCCCTTAAAGCCTGGTCTACTATTCAAATTTTCTCTAGAGCAGCAGGGACAGAGGGGAGACCTGATCGAAGTTGGCACAGCATCATGGGCCAAGGGGCCTGTACTATCCTATGTCCTTAAGTTTACAACCTTAGGGAGTCATAGACAAAGTAGACAGCTGACATCCTTACCCAATGGTCGAAACGTCTAATACTACAGGATGTATTAGCATTTATTTCGGGAGGACTAGAAGGTAAACGCAAGAATGTAATGTTGAGGCTTTATAAAACACTGGTGAGGCCTCACTTGGAGTATTGTGAGCAGTTTTGGGTCCCTTATTTAAGAAAGGATGTGCTGACACTGGAGGCTGTTCAAAGGAGATTCACAAAAATAATTCTGGATTGAAAGACTTGTCACGTGAGGAGCGCAAACACGAGGAAATCTGCAGATGCTGGAAACTCAAGCAACACACACAAAATGCTGGTGGAATGCAGCAGGCCAGGCAGCATCTCTAGGAAGAGGTACAGTCAACGTTTCGGGCCGAGACCCTTCATCAGGGCTAACTGAAAGAAGAGATAGTAAGAGATTTGAAAGTGGGAGGGGGAGGAGGAGATCCAAAATGATAGGAGAAGGCAGGAGGGGGAGGGATGGAGCTAAGAGCTGGAAAGTTGATTGGCAAAAGGGATACCAGGCTGGAGAAGGGAGAGGATCATGGGATGGGAGGCCTAGGGGGAAAAAAGGGGGGAGGAGAGCACCAGAGGAAGATATAGTGAGAGGGACAGAGGGAGAAAAAAGAGAAAGAAAAGGGTAAAAATAAAAAATAATAAATAGATAGATAGATAGATAAGGGATGAGGTAAGAAGGAGCGGAGGGGCATTAACAGAAGTTAGAGAAGTCAATGTTCATGCCATTAGGTTGGAGGCTACCCAGACGGAATATAAAGTGTTGTTCCTCCAACCTGAGTGTGGCTTCATCTTTACAGTAGAGGAGGCCGTGGATAGACATATCAGAATGGGAATGGGACGTGGAATTAAAATGTGTGGCCACTGGGAGATCTTGCTTTCCCTGACAGAGTGTAGGTGTTCAGTGAAATGATCTCCCAGTCTGCGTTGGGTCTCGCCAATATATAGAAGGCCGCACCGGGAGCACCAGACGCAGTATATCACCCCAGCTGACTCTCAGGTGAAGTGTCGCCTCACCTGGAAGGACTGTCTGGAGCCCTGAGTGGTGAGGGAGGAAGTGTAAGGGCATGTGTAGCACTTGTTCCGCTTACAAGGATAAGTGCCGGGAGGGAGATCGGTGGGAAGGGATGGGAGGGACGAACGGACAAGGGAGTTGCGTAGGGAATGATCCCTGCAGAAAGCAGAAAGGGGGGGGGAGGGAAAGATGTGCTTGGTAGTGGGATCCTGTTGGAGGTGGTGGAAGTTACGGAGAATCATATGTTGGACCCGGAGGCTGGTGGGTTGGTAGGTGAGGACAAGGGGAACCCTATTCCTAGTGGGGTGGTGGGAGGATGGGGTGAGAGCAGATGTGCGTGAAATGGGAGAGATGCATTTGAGTGCAGAGTTGATGGTGGAGGAAGGGAAGCTCTTTCTTTAAAAAAGGAGGACATCTCCTTCATCCTGGAATGAAAAGCCTCATCCTATTCTCATTCTGATATGTCCATGGCCTCCTCTACTGTAAAGATGAAGCCACACTCAGGTTGGAGGAACAACACCTTATATTCCGTCTGGGTAGCCTCCAACCTGATGGCATGACATCGACTAGCTTCTGTTAATGCCCCGCCTCCCCTTCTTACCCCATCCCTTATTTATTTATTTATTTATTCCCTTTCTTTCTCCCTCTGTCCCTCTCACTATATCTTCCTCTGGTGCTCCCCTCCCCCTTTCTTTCCCACTAGGCCTTCTGTCCCATGATCCTCTCCCTTCTCCAGCCTTGTATCCCTTTTGCCAATTAACTTTCCAGCTCTTAGCTCCATCCCTCCCCCTCCTGTCTCCTCCTATCATTTCGGATCTCCCCCTCCCCCTCCCACTTTCAAATCTCTGACTATCTCTTCTTTCAGTTAGTCCTGATGAAGAGCCTCGGCCCGAAACGTCAACTGTACCTCTACCTATAGATGCTGCCTAGCCTGCTGCGTTCCACCAGCATTTTGTGTGTGTTGTTCATATGAGGAGTGTTGGATGGCACTGGGCCTCTAGTCAAGTCAAGTCAAGTCACTTTTAGAGAGGATTTTTCCTATAGTGGGAGAGCCTTGGGCCGGTGGACACAACCTCAGAAGAGAGGGGCATCTTTTTAGAATGGAGATGAGGAGAATTTCTTCAGCTAGAGAGTGGTGAATCTGTGGAGTCTGTTTCTTCAGGTGGCTGTAGAGGCAAAGTCATTGGGTATATTTGAGGGAGAGATTGATAGATTCTTGATTGGTCATGGCATGAAGGAATACATGGAATTGGATGAAATGATGGAGCAGATTTGATGGTCGAAATGGCCTGGTACTGCTCCTATCACTTATGATCTTAAGTACTTAAGGTGAGATGGGGTAAATTGAAAAAAGATGTGTGGGACAAGTTTTTTACTTAGGGTGCGGTGGGTTCCTGGAATGCACTGCAGGAGTGATGGTGGAGACAGATACGATAAAGTTGTTTAAGAGTTTTAAATACATTGAGCATGGAGAATGTAGAGTTAGGGATATGGACATTATGTAGGCAGAAAGGTTTAGTTTAGTTAGGTATTTAATTACTAGTTTCATTAGTGGGCTGAAGGGCCTGTTCTCACTCTGTACTCTTCTATCTTCTATGTACTTTGAAATGACGTTCAAAGCCAATACACATTCAGAGGAGATGTGTTGTGTCCATCTCTTACAGGGAAAGTGGTGGGTGCCTGAAATGTGCTGCCAAGGGTGGCAGAGGAGGCAGATATCAAAGAGAAGTGAAGAGGCTCTGAGATAGAAACATGAATTTGCAGAGAATGAAAGGATATGGAGCTTGTGCAGGCAGAAGGGATTAGTGTAACTATGCATCACTATCTGGATTAGTTCAGCTCCACATTGTGGGCCGAAGGGCCTATATTCTGTGTTTTTCACCCAATCTTTCTCGTTTTTTGTTGGGGGGGGGTAGTCAATGTGCCTGTTCTGTTTTTGTTCTTTTTTTTGAGTGGGGAGGAGGGATTTGGGGGATTGATAATCATGTTGCCATTCTTTTCTTTCTTGGTTTTGTGGCTATCTGGAGAAGAAGAATTTCAGAGTTGTATGCTTTGATAATAAATGAACCTTTGAGACTTCTTTACCTTTGAACCTGAAGCCTGAAGGCACACACTCAACCATTCAGGAACAGCTTCTTCCCCTCCGCTCTCTGAATTCTGAATGGACATTGAATCCATGAACACTACCTCACTACTTTTTTATTACTACTTTTGCACTGTTGATTTAATTTAACTATTTAATATGTATATTCTTTCTGTGATTCAGTTTTTTTCTATTATAATGTATTGTATTGCACTGTTGCAGCAAGACAACAAATTTCATGATATAGGCTGGTGATATTAAACGATTCTGATTCTGACTGTAAGGAGTTTGTATGTCTTCCCTGTGACTGTGTAGGGTTCCTCTGGGTTTTCCGGTTTCCTCCCACATTTCAAAGATATACGGATTAGGATTAGCAGATTTTCAGCATGCTGTGTTGGCGCTGGAAGCGAGTGACAATTGTGGGCTGCCCCAACATGTTTTGGATGGTGTTGGTTGTTGACCCAGACGACACATTTCACTCTGTTTTGTCGTTTCAATTTACATGGAGATTGGAAGCCATCTTGTCCCAGCACCAGTCTCCACAGTTCTAAGTAACTGTCCCTTTCTATCCTGTCAGTGGTGAAGACATTCCGCGAGTTGAGTACACAGAGGAGGAGAAGAAGACCTGGGGAATTGTCTTCGAGGAGTTGAAGACGCTATATCCGACCCATGCTTGCCATGAGCACAATTCTGTGTTTCCATTGCTAGAGCAGTACTGTGGCTACAGGAGAAACAACATTCCCCAACTGCAGGATGTCTCTAAATTCCTACAATGTGAGTGGTGAAAAATTCAATCCCCTTCACACGCTGCATTTGTGAATGGCATAGCCTGGGAACATTCACGGGGCATCTTCAAAGTTCAATGTAAAATTCATTATCAAAGTACGTATATGTCAACATCTACTACCTTGAGATTCATTTTCTTGCAGGCATTATGAAAATCTATACTTAAAGACTGACAACCAATGCGCAAAAAAGACAAATTGTACAAATAAAAATATGCAGTGGATTCTGATTAATTGGGAAACATCGGGACCACTACACATTGGCCCAAACTAGCAGCTGCCCCAATTAGCTGGTTTCATAGAAATAGTTAAAAAGGTATAAAAAAGACAAACTACCGTTTAACTGGATAACAAATTACCTATTTAAATGAAATACCAAACAAATTACAACATTATTAATAACACTGGCGGTTGTCCATCATATCCAACGATGATAGGAAACCTGTGCGGAAAGCTTTTAAAGTGGAAAAACTGTTGCACTGGGGCGTTTCAACTCTCTTGACCTCAGAAGTCTGTGTCCAGTGGTACGATCAGCAAACATATCTGGGGTCTTCCATGGTTTCTGTGGATGACCATGACATCTTCTGTGACTTGTCATGCCCTTCGCCCTCCATGGAGTGTTGCAGAAACTGCCGTTGTATCTCAGTGTAGGTCTCATCTGCCCAGACCACCAGAGCGGACTTCGCATGCCAGGAAGGGTATGAGGCTACCCTCACGTGGTTTAGCTGTCTGTCGAAGTGGTGTACTGGGGTGTGGCTGCTGTCACATGCAAACAGTTACTTGGAGATGCAGGTGAAAGCTGAGTGTCTGGTGGGGACCAAAGGTAACATTCAAGATAATTGTTTATACCTTCAAAGTTTTCGAAGTTTCTAATCTGAAGCAGTGAAATTATTTCCACTTTCGCTCCCGGCTGTTCCTGGCATCTCCAAGCCTGAAAGCTTGAAACTGCAGTGAGTAAGACAGTTCTGAATTGTCTTACTGCTTATTTCTCATCAACTATCATTGGCAATAATCACTGCTCTTTGAACACAAGCACCTACAACTGACGCTATTTAAAAACTGTTCACTCTAAGCACAGTGTAGTTTCTAACGGCCACACAAGTGCATGCTACTAACGTTGGCAGCATAGTGTCCCAAGTAAACAAAGGCAATCCCAGCTACTTCCCGGTTAGTTTTTGTCCTTTAAGAGTTGTCCCAAATAAACATCTGTCCTGATTAATCTTTGGCCTATATTAACCAGAATCCACAATACTGTGAACATGAACGTGTGTCTGTAAGGTTGTGGAATCGGTTCAGAGCTGAGGTGAGTGAAGCTATCCAGGCTGCTTCAGGAGACTGATGGTTGTAAGGTAGTAACTGTTCCTGAGCCTGGTCATGTGAGACCTAAGGCTCCAGTACCTCCTGCCCAATGGTAGCAGTGAGAAGAGAGCATGGCCTGGAGGGTGGGGGTCTTTGATAACAGATACTCACTGAGGATGGGTCCACCTGAGTTCCAAGCCTGGACTCACCGGATGCTACTTCCTCAAGTTGTACTACACACTCGTGAGTGACGAGGAAGTTGGAACTCAGGAACTAACCTGCCTTTTACCTCATGGTTTACAGCTTGCACAGGATTCCGTCTACGGCCTGTGGCCGGACTCCTGTCCTCACGGGACTTCCTGGCAGGCCTGGCATTCCGTGTTTTTCATTCCACACAGTACATCCGACATGGATCGAAACCCATGTACACACCAGAACCGTAAGTGTAACTTTTGGTACGTGGCCTCCTCTATGGGTCACAATGAGGGTACGTTCAGGTTGGAGGAACAACAGCTCAACTTCCATCTGGGTGGCCTCCAACCTGACAGCATGAACGTTGCTTTCTCTATTTTCCAGTCATCTCTCTCCCCAAACACCTTTTCTCTTTTTCTATTCCCTATTCCGTCTCCACTCTTACCCCTTCTCTTCTCCTCACCCGCCAATCACCTCATACTGCCTTCCCTTTCTCCCATGTCCTCTCCTATCAGATTCATCTCCACCTACCTGCCTTTCCCCCATAACCCTTAAACCCTGAATACACCCACTATGCAAAAATCTATTCAATCTTGTCTTAAATATACTTATTGGAGTAGTCTCTGCTGCTTCATTGGTCAGAGAATTCCACAGATTCACCACTCTCTGGGAAAAGCAGTTCCTCAAAGAACTCCAGTTAGTTTGTCAAACAGGACCTGCCTTTGCTGAATCCATGTTGCATCTGCCTGATGGATCCATTTCTTTCCAGATGCCTCGTTATTTCTTCTTAATGATAGCTTCAAGCATTTTCCCAACTACAGATGTTAAACTAACTGGCCTGTAGTCACCTGTCTTTTGCCTACATCCTTATTTGAACAGTGGTATGAAATTCACCATCTTCCAATCTGCCAGGACCTGCCCAGAGTCCAGAGAATTTTGGTAAATTTTCACCAAAGCCTCTACTATAACTTCTGCCATTTCTTTCTGTACCTTGGGATGCATTCCATCAGGGCCAGGGGACTGATCTATCTTCAGGCCCACAAGTTTGCTCAGCACCACCTCTTTAATGATAGCTATTACATTGAGGTCCTCATCTCCCATCGGATCCATAACATCTCTCTTTGGCATGTCAGACATGTCCTCCACTGTGAATACCGACACAGAATAGTCATTCAAAGCCTCTGCCATTACCTCATTACCCAATATCAATTCCCCTTTCTTGTCCTCCAAGAAACCTATGTTCACTTTAGTCACCCTTTTCCATATAATTATAAAAACTTTTGCTATCTATTTTTATATTTTGTGCTAGTTTATTTTCATAATCTATCTTCCCTTTCTTTATTGCTTGCTGAGTGGCTCCTTGTTGCTTTTTAAAGCTTTCCCACTCTTCCAGTTTCCCACTACTCTTGCTGACTTTGCATGCACAAGCTTTTATTTTGATGCCTTCTTTTATTTCCTTAGTTATCCAAAGCTGGCTCTCCCCACCCTTACTGTCCTTGCTTTTAACTAGAATATACTTTTGTTGAGCACCATGAAAAATCTCTTTGAAAGTCTTCCACTGTTCCTCAACCGTCCCACCATAAAGCCTGTGTATAACACGCAAAGTACTGGAGGAACTCAACAGGCCAGACAGTATCTATGGAGGAGAATGAACAGTCAATGCTTCAGGCTGAGATCCTTCATCAGGACTGGAATGGAAGGGGGGAAAGCCAGAATAAGAAGGTGCGGGTGGGGGGGCAGTTGGGGGAGCAGAAGGACTACAACCTAGAAGGTGATAGATGAAGCCAGGGAGGTTGGGGAGGGGAGATATTAAGAAGCTGGGAGGTGATAGGTAGAAAAAGTAAAGGGCTGGGAGGTGATAGGTGGATAAGGTGAAAGACTGGGAGGTGATAGGTGGAAAAGGTGAAAGACTGGGAGGTGATAGGTGGATAAGGTGACAGACTGGGAGGTGATAGATGGAAAAGGTAAAGGGCTGGGAGGTGATAGGTGGAAAAGGTAAAGGGCTGGGAGGTGATAGGTGGATAAGGTGAAAGACTGTGAGGTGATAGGTGGAAAAGGTAAAGGGCTGGGAGGTGATAGGTGGATAAGGTGAAAGACTGGGAGGTGATAGGTGGAAAAGGTAAAGGGCTGGAGAAGGAGGAGAGGAAATTAGACCATTAGAAAGGGAAGGGAGGGTAGATTTGATGTAAATGTTCAGCTCCAACCTTATTGAAGATGGTCGAATGGCTGAGTTTTCTGTGCTAATGTGCATGTGTTGTTACTCACCTATAGGGATGTGTGTCATGAACTGTTGGGACATGTGCCTCTCTTTGCCAACCCAAGCTTTGCCCAGTTTTCACAGGTAAGTGCAGGAGACATTAACCTTCATCCTGGCCATCCCAGGATAAATTGGTATGTTGGTTTATTATTGTACATGCACCGAGATACTGTGAAAAACTTGCCTTGTATACTATTCATACATTCCATATCACTACCTTGAGGAAGAGCAAGGTTAGACATTAACAGAATGTAAATAAATGCAACAGTCATAGAGAAAGTGCAGTGTAGGCAAGATCATTACGAGGGACAATGCGAGGTCAGGAGTTCTCTGACCTGATTCTAGTTTCAGTTGGTAGATTATTATAATTCAGGGTTCTAACCAAACACCCCTTTGTAATCCCATTCCACCCAATTCCCACAGGAAATCGGACTTGCCTCTCTGGGAGCACCAGATGAGTACATTGAAAAGCTTGCAACGGTAAGTGGAAGGTCTTTGTCCTCTTCTGTCTCTCATTTTAACCAAGGCTGTTCGAATGAGCCCAGGGAAGCCCATGAAGATGGAGAGGTGTGAGAATGGGTGAGATGCAACAGGGTGGAAAGAAGCTGGACATTAAAGAGAGGCTGGTACGGACCAAAATATGTTTGTGCATGTGCGTGTCTTTGCATATGTGTGTGTTGCATTTCTGTGCGTGCATGTGTGTAATATGTTTGTAAATACGAGGAAATTGACTTCTCAAACTTCCACTAATGCCCCACCTCCCCGTCGTACCCCAACCGTTATTTATTTATATACACACATTCTTTTTCTCTCTCTCCTTTTTCTCCCTCTGTCCCCCTCACTATACCCTTTGCCCATCCTCTGGGTTTTCCCCCCTCCCCCTTTTCCTTCTCCCTGGGCCTCCTGTCCCATGATCCTCTCATATTCCTTTTGCTAATCACCTGTCCAGCTCTTGGCTCCATCCCTCCCCCTCCTGTCTTCTCCTATCATTTCGGATCTCCTCCTCCTCCTCCCACTTTCAAATCTCTTACTTGCTCTTCTTTCAGTTAGTCCTGACAAAGGGTCTCGGCCCGAAACGTCGACTGTACCTCTTCCTAGAGATGCTGCCTGGCCTGCTGCATTCACCAGCAACTTTTATGTGTGTTGCTTGTAATATGTTTGTGCTGGGTATCTGTGTGTGTGTGTGTGTGTCTTTGTATATATGTGTGTTGTGTTTCTGTGTGTGATGTGTTTCGGTCTGTCTTCTGAGTGTGTATTTTCCACTGTGAAATCAACTGGTACGATCAAATCAAGTGCATGTGAATCTTCAGGAGATTTCTGTACAGATGATGAAAAGACTGGGGAAGGGATGACTACTGGAAAATCGATGGTGGGTACATCAGTAACTTCTCTCAAACTGTAGGTCACAACACCACCAAGAGCAAAATTTTGACCCAAAACCATTTCATGGTTAAGCTCCCCATTCAGCAAGTTCAAATATCTTTTGGTCATAACCTCAACTCCGTGTTCCTGATAACTCATAGTGACCTTTCTCCCAACACACCCAAAATGCTGGAGGAACCCAGCAGGCCAGGCAGCATCTATGGAAAAGTGTACAATCAATGTTTTGGGCCCAGACCCTTCAGGAGTCCTGCTGGAGGGTCTCAGCCCAAAATGTTGACTGTATTCTTTTCCATAGATCCTGCCCAACCTGCTGAATATCTCCAGTATTTTGTGTTTGTTGCTCAGGTTTCCAGCATCTGCAGATTTTCTCTAGTTTGTAACTTTTCTCTTCCTTGATTATGAAGCATCTTTCTTTTGCTGGTTAAAAATACTTTGACATTGCTTCCACTGCCCTTTGAGTTTAAAACGTGTGTGTTGCTTGAAAGTCCCAGACAGGATGGACGTAGAGAGGATGTTTCCTCTAATGGGGGTGTCTAAGACCAGAGAGTTCAAGCTCAGAATAGAAGGGGAACATCCCTTCAGAACAAAGGTAAGGAGGAATTTCTTAGCCGGAGGATGCTGTATCTGTGGAATTCTTTGCCACAGACAGCTGTGGGGCCGAGACATTGGGTATATTTAAAACAGAGATTCATAGGTTCTTGATTAGTCAGGGTGTTAAAGTTTACGGGACGAAGGCAAGAGAATGGGGTTGAGAGAGATAATAAATCAGCCATGATGGAATGGTGGAGCAGACCCATAGGGACGAATGGCATAATTCTGCTCTTATGTCTTATGGTTTTATGGAAATGAACTGATTACAGGAAATTGACACAGTGATTGTTTCAAGCCTGGGGAAAATGCAAGTCCAAACTGGCATAAGTTTGGTTTCCGTTAGTGCAGAAAGATGATAAGATTCTCATTGTGCTGTTCAATGCTAGGGCAATCTGTTCAGTATTTTCAGTGGTCAAACACTTCTAAAAAAATGACAAAAAGGCTAAATTTGCTACGCTAATCTGTATTCTTTAGGATTGCAATGTGTAAAAAATCCTATATAGTGATTCAGATTTAGATTAATTTATTGTATGTACATTGAAACGTGCAGTGAAATGTGACACTTGGGTTAACAACCAACACAACTCAAGGATGTGGCATGGGCAGCCCTCACGTGTTGCCACGTATCCTGGTGCCAACATAGCTTGCCCGCCAAGTTGTCTAAGTCAAAGTAAATTTATTATCGAAATATGTACTGTGTATGTCACCATATACCAATTTAAGATTAATTTTCTTGCAGGTATTTACAGGAAAATAAAGAAATACAATTGAATTTATGAAAAACTATACACAAACAAAGACTGACAAACAATCGATGTGCAAAATAAGACAAATTGTTCAAACATAAAAAAATACTGAAAACATGCATATTGTGCCAATATGAAAAGCAAATAATATTGACAACATGAAAAATAGTGCAAATATGTATAAAAGTAAATAATCCTGAGAAACTGACAAACTGCAAATATAAACAAGTAAATAATACTGAGAACATGTCAAATTGTGCAAGGATATTAAAAAAGACATTGGATTCCAGTGCATTGGGACACATCAGGACCAGTAAATTTTGGTCCAATTAAGCAGCTGCCCCAATTAGTTGAATTTTCATGGAACATAAGAAATAAGAAATAGGAGCAGGAGTAGACCGTCCGGCCCATCGAGCCTGCCCCACCATTCAATAAGACCATGGCTGATCTGTCCGTAAACTCGGCTCCATCTACCTGCCTTTTCCCCATAACCCTTAATTCCCTCACTATGTAAAAACCTATCTAACTGTTTCTTAAATGTATTTAGTGAAGAAGCCTCAACTGCTTCCCTGGACAGAGAATTCCACAGATTCACCACTCCCTGGGAAAAACAGTTCCTCCTCATCGCCGTCTTAAATCTTCTCCCCTGAATCTTGAGGCAATGTCTCCTAGTTCTGGTCTCACCTACCAATGGAAACAACTTTCCTACTTCTATCTTATCTATCCCTTTCAAAATTTTGTATGTTTCTATAAGATCCCCTCTCATTCTTCTGAACTCCAGACAGTATAGTCCCAGGTAACTCAATCTCTCCTCATAGGTTAACCCCTTCATCCCTGGAATCAAACTGGTGAACCTCCTCTGCACTGCCTCCAAATCCAGTGTATCCTTCCTCAAGTATAGAGACCATAACTGCACACAGTACTCCAGGTGCGGCCTCACCAGTACCCTTGCAGCATGACCTCCCTACTCTTGAATTCAATCCCTCTAGCAATGAAGGCCAACATTCCGTTTGCCTTCTTAATAACCTGTTGTACCTGCAAACCAACTTTTTGTGAGTCATGCACAAGCACTTCCAAGTCCCTCTGCACAGCAGCATGCCGCAATCTTTCACCATTTCCTAGTCATAGTCATAGTCATAGTCATACTTTTTTAATCCCGGGGGAAATTGGTTTTCGTTACAGTTGCTCCATAAATAATAAATAGTAATAGAACCATAAATAGTTAAATAGTAATATGTAAATTATACCAGTAAATTATGAAATAAGTCCTGGACCAGCCTATTGGCTCAGGATGTCTGACCCTCCAAGGGAGGAGTTGTAAAGTTTGATGGCCACAGGCAGGAATGACTTCCTATAACGCTCTGTGTTGCATCTCAGTGGAATGAGTCTCTGGCTGAATGTACTCCTGTGCCCACCCAGTACATTATGTAGTGGATGGGAGACATTGACCAAGATGGCATACAACTTAGACAGCATCCTCTTTTCAGACACCACCGTGAGAGAGTCCAGTTCCATCCCCACAACATCACTGGCCTTACGAATGAGTTTGTTGATTCTGTTGGTGTCTGCCACCCTCAGCCTGCTGCCCCAGCACACAACAGCAAACATGATAGCACTGGCCACCACAGACTCGTAGAACATCCTCAGCATCGTCCGACAGATGTTAAAGGACCTCAGTCTCCTCAGGAAATAGAGACGGCTCTGACCCTTCTTGTAGACAGCCTCAATGTTCTTTGACCAGTCCAGTTTATTGTCAATTCATATCCCCAGGTATTTGTAATCCTCCACCATGTCCACACTGACCCCCTGGTTGGAAACAGGGGTCACCGGTACCTTAGCTCTCCTCAGGTCTAGCACCAGCTCCTTAGTCTTTTTCACATTAAGCTGCAGATAATTCTGCTCACACCATGTGACAAAGTTTCCTACCGTAGCCCTGTACTCACCCTCATCTCCCTAAACAGCTGCGGGCCCAGCACCAACCCCTGTGGCGCCCCACTCACCACTGACTGCCAACCGGAGAAACACCCATTTATACCAACTCTCTGCCTTCTATTGGTTAACCAATCCACTATCCATGCCAATACATTTCCTTAGACTCCATGCATCCGTATCTTATTTATAAGTCTCTTATTGAATGCCTTCTGGAAATCCAAGTATTCCCTGTTCCCCTGAACATCCACCTGTTCCCCTCTATCCACTGCACTCATTACGTCCTCAAAGAACTCCAGTAAGTTTGTCAAACAGGACCTGCCCTTTCTGAATCCATGCTGCGTCTGTCCAATAGAACCACTCTTTTCTAAATGTCTCACTATTTCTTCCTTAATGACAGCTTTGAGCATTTTCCCGACTACAGATGTTGAGCTAACTGGCCTATAGTTGCCCATCTTTTGCCTACATCCTTTTTTAAAAAGTGGTGTAACATTTGCTGTCTTCCAATCCGCCGGGACCTACCCAGAGTCTAGAGGATTTTGATAAATGATTACCAACGCGTCTACTATAACCTCCGCCAATTCCTTCAGCACCCTGGGATGCATCCCATCAGGACCAGGGGACTTATCTACCTTCAGGCCCTCTAGTTTACTCATCACTATCTCTTTAGTGACAGTGATTTTATCAAGGTCCTCACCTCCCATTTCATCCATAACATCATTCTTTGGCATATCAAACGTGTCCTCCACTGTAAATGCCTCAGCCATTTCCTTATCACCCAATATCAATTTCCCCTTCTCGTCTTCCATGGGACCTATGTTGACTTTAGCCACCCTCTTCCATCTTATATATTTATAAAACCTTTTGCTATCTGTATGGAAATAGTTAAAAAGGTATAAAAAAAGATAACTAGCAAATTATGTATTTAAATGAAATTCAGAACAAATTAGAACAGTACCAATACTACTACAGTACTATAAAACTGTGTTTTAGTTTCTAATAGTTATCGATGGAGGAATTCATGCATGTCACGTTCTTTGGGGCGGCATGGTAGCGTAGTGGTTAGCACAGTGCTTTATAGTACAGTGTTCCAGGATCAGTTCCTGCCACTGCCTGTAAGGAGCTTGTACGTTCTTTCTGTGACCATGTGGGTTTCCTCCAGGTGCTCCGGTTTCCTCCCACAGTCCAAAGATGTACTAGATGGTAGTTTACTTGATCATTGTAAATTGTCCCATAATTAGTCTAGGATTAAATCAGGGCTCAAAGGGCCGGTAGGACCTATTCTGTGGTGTAGCTCAATAAATAGATAAGTAAGCAAACAAACAAAGTCAACATAGACACCTAATGCAGATAATGGACTACCTTCATACAATACTGTTGATGATTGCATCCTACAAATCTTCACTTTCATTGTAGTGTTCAAGATAATTGGCGATACCTTCAAAGTCTTCATAGGTCCTAACTTAATGAAGTTGTGAAATCATTTCGTTTTCAATCCCGGCTGTTTCTGGCATCTCCAAGCCTGAATGCTTGAAACTGCAGTGAGCAAAACCGTTCAGAATTGTCTTACTGCTTACTCCTTGCCAATAATCGGTGATAAAAATCGCTGCTTTTAGAACACAAACACATGCAACTGATGCTATTTAAAAACTGTTCACTCCAAGCACGTGTAGTGTCTAATGGCCATGCTGTGACTGATGCTAGTTGGAAACTGATCAACAACAGTCTCCTGACCCAATTAAGCGGCATAATGTCCAAAATAAACAAAGACAATCCTGACTATTTTCTCATTAGTTTTCGTTCTTTGAGTTGTCCCAAATAAGTGGCCGCCCTGATTAACCAACGGCACAATTAACCAGAATCCACTGTATTGAGAACATGACAGATTGTGCAAATATAAACAAATATATAGTACTGAGACCAAGATAATACTGAAAATTAAGGATAAATAATACTACGAATGAAGGATATATCTCAGCCAAACTTGTCTGCATTCCAAGTTATTAGTTAGGAGGGTTAACTGTAGTGATACACATGAAGCAGATAAGCAAGGCTAGAGGAAATCCTTTGATGTGCTTTTCAAGTGATGCTCCAGCATTTATGCTACGTCCCAGGAGGCGATCAGAAGCATTGCTTGAAAGGTGTAGCAATTATCTTTCATTATCCCGTGCTGTTCAGCGAGAGATGGGAGGCAGAGACAGAACAATTAGAATGTATAAAACTCACTGCCAATTACAACTCCATCCAAAAATAATAAGAGTAGATTCATCAGTTGATGTTGCACCTGTGGCCATTGGCTCTGCGCGCAATTTCAGTCCAAAAGCAAAATGTTAGAAATCGGAAAAAATGTTAAAAATGACCAGGAGGTGGGTAATGTCTTTAAAGAAGGAAACAGAATTCATGTTCTAGGTTGGTGGGATTGCATAAAAAGTGAGGGAAATTTAAGAAAACATAAAAAAGAGAGAGAGAGGAGCAGGTTAGGCAGCATCTATGGAGAGGAATTGGGCCAAGACCCTTCTTCAGGACTGGAAAGGAAGGGGGAAGAAGGCAGAATAAGAAGGTGGGGGAAGCGAAGGAGTACAAGCTGGTAAGTAATAGGTGAGACCCAGTGAGGGGGTAGGTGAATGGGTGGGAGATGGGGGATGTAGTAAGAAGCTGTGAGGTGGTAGGTGGAAGAGATAAAGGCTGAAGTAGAAGAAATCTGACGGGAAAAGAGAGTAGACCATTGGAGAAAGGAAGGAGGAGGGACCTCAGAAGGAGGTGATAGGCAAGTGGGAATTAGAGAAGGGGCAAGAGGGGAATCAATTGTGCTTTTAAGTAAAATTGTGGCTGGTTATTTCTTGGTTTCAGTACCATTTCCCTAATCTTTGCTCATACTCTTCAATTCCCACCATCAGTAGAATCCACAGGGGGCATCATCCATCATCAAAGATCCCCACCATCTAAGCCTTGCCATCTTCTCACTGCTACAATGGGTAGGGGGTACAGAAGCCTGACCACCAAGTCAGATGAGTTGAGGCAACTTTATAGAGCCGTATAAGATGATAAGAGTGGGCAGCCAGTGTTTTTTTTTTCCTCGGGGAAAAAATGGACAATAAAAGACGACATCTGTTTATAGTGAGAGGAGAAAAGTTTAGGGGAAAAGTCAGAGATAGCTTTTTTTTTACGCAGAGAGTGATAGATACCTGGAACACACTGCCGAGGGTAATGGTAGGGGCTGATACAATAGGGGCATTTCATAGACTCTTAGATAGGCACATGGATGAAAGGGAAATGGAGTGTTATGGGCTGTGTAGTAGGGAATGGTTTGATTGATTATGGATAGGTTTAAATAGGCCGGCAGAACATGTTTTAGATCAGAAATTGTGGAGCTCCCATCACTGACCCCAGTCATGCCCACCAATTACTGATCGACTAATGGGAGCAGATTAGCAGCTCGTACAGAGGCGGGTGTAGAAGCAATTTGTGAGAAGGAGACAAAAAACAAGGCTGAAAGTGACCCATTTCAAGGATCAACTTGAAGGATCAAGGATTAATTTTATTTGTCATATACATTTTCATCAAACACTATCCCATCAAACACACAAACTATCAAGAAGGCATTTTATAAAGTTATTGTACAAGCCAGATAGTGCAAGAGCCGTGGATGGTATTTTGGGAATTTACTGTGGTGCGTTGCTGCAACATGTAACAAAGCACAACATCAATCAACAATTAAAGTTCAAAAAGTCCAAAGTTCAAAGTAAAATTTATTATCAGAGTACATACATGTCACCACATACAACCCTGCGGTTCTTTTCCTGTGGACATACTTAGCAAATCTATAGAACAGTAACTGTAAACAGGATCAATGGGCAACAAACTGTGTAAATGCAAAGATAAGTAAATAGCAATAAATTACAAGAGCATGAAAAAGCAAGGTAAAGAGTCCTTAAGGTGAGACCATCGGTTGTGGGAACACCAGAAGTAGAATGAGTGTAGTTATCCCCTTTTGTTTAAGAGAATTATAAAGAATAATTATATAAAATCATGTCAGAAGTATGAATATGAAATAAAGTGTACATCATATATAAATACCAGCATGACTCTATCTTCTGATAGTTAGCTGCTCCCCAATACTTCCTATAATATTATCCCCACCTCTTACACTTTAAGTTTGTACAGTAGCATTATTGAATGCTTTCTGGATAGTTTGTGTATTTAATGGTTTGTGTCTTTGATGGTACATGTGTTTGATGATATGTGTGTATGATTCTAGTGTTTGCAACTATAGTGTTTGATGATATGTGCGTTTGATGGTATGTACATTTGATGGTATATGTGTTTGATGGAATGTGCGTATGATAGTACAGGGTTCGATAGTACTTGTGTGTACCATTGTGAATCAGATTTGTTTTGGGAGCATTTTCGAAATTTGGGAGTAATTTTCAGGACAATAAGTTAATGTGACTTGCCTGTACAGATACTGTAACTTCCACCTCCTCCTGCCCCTGTAACCAGGTTTATTGGTTTACCGTGGAATTCGGACTCTGCAAGCAAAACGATGAGATCAAGGCATATGGGGCAGGGCTGCTCTCTTCCTTCGGCGAGCTTGAGGTCTGTCGTGTTTGGGTATTCCCCGCTCTGTACATTTATCTTTCCAATCTCATCTTCACTGTACTAATTGCCTTTTTCTTTCCAGTATTGTTTGACAGATAAACCAGATATACAGCCCTTCAATCCGGAAGTGACGGCCATACAGAAATACCCCATCACCAGTTTCCAGCCAGTCTATTATGTTGCTGAATCATTTGAGGATGCAAAGGAGAAAGTGAGGTAACCTGCGCTTTGGAGACAGAACACAGAACTTGGAACAGTTCCATGCCCCACCACTGTATAACTCTCTGATATTCCCCCATACATTCTTACAATCACCTTAAAATGACGCCTCCTTTGTATTAGCTACTCCCTCCCTGTGGAAAATTCTCTGGTTGTCCACTCAATCCATGCCTCTTATCATCTTATTTATACACCTCAATCAAGCCACCTCTCGTCCTTCTTTGCTCCGAAGACAAAGCCCTAGATCGCTCAACCTTTCATCAGAGATATCCTCTCTAATCCAGGCAACATCCTAGTAAGCTCTTCTGCATCTTCTCTAAAGCATCTATGTCCTTCTTATAATGAGGCAACCAGAAGTGAACACAGAATCTGATGGCATTTTTATGAAAATCGCATAGTTGTTTAATTTGTCATTAAATTCCATAACTCCCCTCATGGGATTTGAACTGTGAGTAGTTAGTCCATGCTTTTTTATTAATAGTCAATCACTTGTTCGTTATTCCACCACCATACCCTATGTGGTGAATGGTGCTATACACAACGCAGATTGGGGGCTGCTTTGTTATGCACCTCTGCTCCATCTGCAAAGAGTGGAACTTCCTGCTGGCCAACCATTTTAATCCCAAATCCCATTCTCATTCCAACATGTCAGTCCATGGCCTCCTCTTTAGCCTTGATGAGGCCACTCTCAGAGTGGAAGAGCAACATCTCATATTTCATAATGGTAGCCTCCAACCCGATGAAATGAACATCAATTTCTCCATCTTCCAGTAACTTTTCACCACCCCCTTCCCTCTTCTTTATTCCCCACTCTGGCCTCTTATCTCTTCTCTTCGCCTGCCTTTCAGCTCCCCCTGATACCCCTCCTCCTTCCTTTTCTCCCATGGTTCACTCTCCTCTCCTATCAGATTACATCTTCTCAAGCCCTTTGCTTTTCCATCTATCACTCCCCAGCTTCTTATTTCATCCACACCCCCTACTCCACCCACCTGGCTTCACCTATCACCTTCTAGCTTGTCTTCCTTCCCTTCCTCCCACCCGCTAATTCTGGCATCTTCCCCCCCCCCCCTTTCCAGTGCTGAAGAAGGGTCTTGACCCAGAACAGCCATAGATGCTGCTGGGCCAGCTGAGTTTCTCCAGTATATTATGTGTATTGCTATGCAAATACAAGCCTTTTCAAACATACCTTGTCTGGTGGTATCAAGACTTAAACAGCAAATTTTGCCTCATCAATTTCCATAAAAGCTCAGTGAATTCAGCTAACATTTGCTTTTCCTTCCAACACAGGAAGTATGCAGCAAATATCCCTCGCCCTTTCTCTATCCACTACAACTCTTACACACAAAGTGTTGAAGTCCTGGACAGCATCAAACAGATAAATAACCTGGTCGACAACATCCACGGTAAGTGTCCACAGCAGCGTAGCAATTGGCATAACGCTTAACACCACCAGCACACCAGCATAGCGGGTTCAATTGCCACCACCGTCTGGAAAGAGTTTGTACATTCTCCCCATAACTGCATGTGTTTCCTCCAGATGCTCTGGTTTCCTCTTACTTGCCAAAGACACACATGTTACGATTAGTAAATTGTGGGCATGCTATGTTGGTGCTGGAAGCATTGTGACCTCATGGGCTGCCTCCCTCCCCCGCCGCATCCTCAGATTGTGTTGGTCGATGCCACAAATGACACATTTTACTGCACGTTTTGATGTACATGTGACAAATCTTACATGGCATTCATACAAGTCAATTTGCTACAACGGTCCATGCAAGTTCTATAAGGTAAGTGTGCAGAATAACGTGTTGCAATTGCAGAGAAAGTGCATTACAGGTAGACAATAAGGTGCAAGATCATAATGAGGTAGACTGTAAATCAAAAGTCTATGTTATCATACTAGAGAACCATTCAATGGTCCTACAAATAAAGTCATAGAGCACTACAGCATAGAAACAGGCCCTTTGGCCCATCTAGTCCATGCCAAACTGTTATACTGCCTTGTCCCATTGAGCCACACCTGGACCTTAGACCTCCATAATCTTCCCACGCATACATCCAAACTTCTTTTACATGTTGAAATCAAACACAAGTCAACCACTTTCCACAGGCAGCTCATTTCACACTCTCACAACCCTCCCCCCGATGTTCCCCTTAAACATTTCACCTTTCACCCTTAACCCATGACCTCTAGTTCTAGTCCCACCCAACCTCAGTGGAAAAAGCCTGCTTACCCTATCTATACCCCTCATAATTTTGTATACGTCTATCAAATCTCTATTCTGAGGTTCTAACCAATTCAACCCTTCCTTATAACTCAGGTTCTCAAGACCTGGCAACATTCTTGTATTTTTTTCTGTACTCTTTCAATCTTATTGATATCTTTCGCATAGGTAGGTGACCAGGACTGAAAATTATTGTCTGCCTGCACTTCACATTCTCTGTAACTGTAATGTGATCACATAGACTATGTACAAACTCTGTACAGACGGTGGCGGGAATTGAACCCTGGTACTGTAAAGAGTTGCACTAACTGCACTACCTTTCTATGGCAGTTAATGATGGGGTGATTGGAGAAAGGAGGGTTACTGGGGTATAAAGGCAATATGAAGCCATGGAGATGATGGCAAGAGTTGCATGTTGACAACTAAACAGTAATACAATGGATTCTGGTTGATTGGGACTCATTGGGACCACTACATTTTGGCCCAATTAAGTGACTGCTCCAATTAGATGAAGTTCCATGGAAATAGTTCAAAAGGTATGAAAACACAAACTACTGTTTAACTGAGTCACAAATTATGTATTTAAATGAAATACAGAACAACTTAGAACACTACCAATACCATTTCAATACTATAAAACTGTGTATTAGTTCCTAATAGTTATTGACAGAGGAGTTCATCCAGTGTACACTGCTGTGTTCTTTTGATAGACTGTAAATGACCAAAATTAGCACAGATACCCTGTGCAGATAATGGACTGCCTTCATACAATGCTTTCAACAACTGCATCCTCCAAATCTCTATTTCCATTGTAACATTCAGGATGATTGTCGATAACTTCAAATTCTTCCTAGTTTCAAACTTGCTGAAGTAATGAAATCGTTTCATTCCCCGCACCCCCCCCCCCAGCTGTTCCTGGCATTGTCAAGCCTGAATGCTTGAAACCACAGTGAGCAAAACAGTTCTGAATTGTCTTACCAACTATCAGTGACATAAGTCACTGCTTTTTGAACATCCGCGCACACAACTGATACTATTTAAAACCTGTTCACCCTAAGCACAATGTAATGTCTAATGGCCACATAAGTACATGCAATTGACGCTAGTCAGAAACTATTTGGCAACAGTCCCCTGCCCAAATTAAGTGGTCTAGTGTCCCAAATAAGTGAAAGGAATCCCGGCTATTTCCTTGATTAGATTTTGCTTTGTAAGAGTTGTCCAAAATTAACGGCTGTCCCAATTACCTGGAATCCACTGTATACTGAAAATGCTAAGCAGAAAATGCCAAATATCTGATAGATGTTGCTTCAAATTTGCAGGTGAGATGGGAATTCTCTGCCATGCACTCAAGAAGTTTGAATGAAGTTGCGCACGCTGTGGAAGGCAAGGAATAAGGGTGCAGAAATGTTCTAAAGTGCATAGACCAAGACAGGTTTATTCAAACCACTCTCCTCCCCTCTCCACACAACGTTCTGCTTCAATCTGTCTTGTCAACCTTTTGAGTGAGGTCACCCCATCGTTGACAAGCCCTCTACAGAGCTTAGACGCAAGAGATCGTGCTGATGCTGGGAATCCAGAGCAACACACACAAATTGCTGGAGGAACTCAGCCGGTCAGGCAGCATTAATGAAGTAGCCACTGAGTGAAAGTTCATGATCACCTGCTGCTGTAGCCCATCCATTTCAAGGTTCAGATATCTCTGTGAAAGGGAGGAAGAGATTATGTTGTTTATAGAAGTGACATGGTATTAGAATCCTATTACAAAGTCTATTAGTCACTGCATCTTTTCCCTGTGTTTTATGCTTGCTGTAGATTCACTGTACAGATATGAATTGCTTTGAAAATGTAGATAAAATGTCTCGTTTTACAAGGGTCTTTTTTCCTCTTAAATGAAGGGTGAGTTTGTGCCTCTGTAGTGCGGCCTGCTCAGTCTTGAACCACAGGCTTAGTGGCCCTTCAGACTATCAGTCCAGTGAAGCAGATAGTCTCAGCTGGCTCGCTGTTACAATAGAGTAATTTCAGTAATCTGAAAAGAACACCTGAGCATCTTTTGGAATAGAAGCATATTATGCAAAATAGCTCCATTTTAATCCTTTGAACTTTCCAAATCCTCCCTTCCCAACCCCCACTCCCTCCTTGTCCCCTCCTGATGGAGTGGCCACTTTATTAGGTGAGGTACCTCCTGTTCGTGGTCTTCCACTGCTGTCGCCTATCCACTTCAAAGACCAATGTGTTTTGTGTTCAGAGCTGCTCTTCTGCACACCACTGTGGCAATGTTTGGTTACTTGAGTTACTGTCACCTTCCTGTCAGCTTGAACCAGTCTGTCCTCTCTCATTAACAAGGCATTGTCACCCACAGAACTGCCCGTTTACACCCGCTCACTGGATCTTTCTTTTTTCACACCATTCTCTTTAAACACTAGAACAGGGGTTCCCAACCTTTTTTATGCCATGGGCCCCTACCATTAACTGAGGGGTATGTGGACCTCAGGTTGGGAACCTCTGCTCTAGAGACTGAAGTGCGTGAAAATCCCAGGAGATCAGATCAGCTGTTCCTGAGATGTTCAAACCACCCTGTCTGGCACCAACAATCATTCCATGGTCCGAGTCACTTAGATTGCATTTCTTCCACATTTTGATGTTTGGTCTGAACAGCAACTGAACCTCTTGCCCATGTCTATGTGCTTTTATGCACTGAGTTGCCTCCACATGATTAGCTTATTAGATATTTCCATTAACAAGCAGGTGTACAAGTGTATCTAATAACTTAGTCATTGAGCGTATATGTCTGATTGAGCTTTTCTAATATAGAGTCCATGCTTATAGCATTTAGAGTTTACTCTGAAACTTGGAGTTAAGATTACAGATAAAGAGTACCCTTCCAATTTTTCTTTTCCATAAACTATATTGAACAGGGAATCAAAACTCTTATAGTTTAAACCAATCACAGACAAAAAATCTGCAGATGCTGGAAATCCAAGCAACACATACAAAAACATCGACTGTACTCTTTTCCATAGATGCTGCCTGGCCTGCAGAGTTCCTCCAGCATTTTGTGTGTGTTGTAGTTTAAACCAATATCCTCTTATTAATCCAAAATTAATAGGACTTTTCAGCTGCTGATAAACTTAGATTTACAGAGCTCAATATCTTAAACAAGTGTCTGGAAAGGATGAAATAAAATTTATATTTCAAAAATGATTCCAATTATCATCTCAGGGACCATAGCTGCCAACCTAAAGATTAAAAAAAGTCTAAGTTTAAATTTAAGTTCAATTTAATTGTCATTCAACCATACCCATGAATACAGCCAAATGAAATAGCATTCCTCTGGGGCCAAGGTACAAAACACAGTACTGACAGTCATTCACAGCACAACGTACATATAGCACATATCATTATGGTAGCAAAACGTCATATAGTTACAAAATAATATTAAAAATTGTAATATTAGCCCAATTAAGTAAATTAAAACATGTAAAGAAGATGGTGGAAATCTGAACACAAGAGATTCTGCAGATGCTGGAAATCCAGAGTAATACACAAAATGCTGGAGGAACTCAACAGATCAGGCAGCATCGACGGAGATGAATAAACAGTCAATAGAAGGGTCTTGGTCCCACTGACGACTCTTTATTTCTACTGTAGATGCTGGAAATGGGAAACGTGTCATACAAATATCGGAAACGCTCACCAGACCAGGCTGCATCCATGGCAGAGAAATACGCAGTTCTGTTAATCATCTGCCATCAGAAATAGGAAATATTTGTGATTCAACAGCCTTGTTTGCTTTCAGTTTTAGGGTCCTAGAGACATACATCAGGGAGACAGGTCCTTCAGACCAACTGGTTCATGCTGACTAAGATCCCCACCTAAGCTAGTCCCATCTTGCCTGTGTTTAGCTTGTATCTAAACCTATTCCATCCATGTACCTGTCCAAGTGCTTTTTAAATATTGTTAAAGTACTTGCCTTAACCACTTCCTCAGGCAGCTTGTTCCATATACCCACCACTCTATGGGTGAAAATCTCTCTCCTACTTTTCCAACCCACCTATCACCTCCTTCCCCTTCCCCCAACATTTTTTCATTCTGGCATCTTCCCCCTTCCTTCTCATCCCTGAAGAAGGGTCTTGGCCAGAAAACGTCAACTATCTATTCATTTCCACAGAAGCTGCTGGACCTGCTGAATTCCTCCAGCATTTTATGTGAGTTGCTGTTGCTGTGTCCTCAAGTTCTTGATTCCCCAACCCTGGGAAAAAGACAGAGCTCATTCACCCTACCTATGGCCCTCATGGTTTTATACACCTCTATAAGGTCACCCCTCATTCTCCTCAATGAATAGAGTTCCAATCTGCTCAACCTCAGAATCAGGTTTACAATCACCAGCATAGGCTGTGAAATGTGTTGTCTTTGTGCTAGCAATACAATGCAATACATGATAGAGGAGGGAAACAACTGTGAATTTCAGTAAATATATATACATTAAATAGTTAAATATGTAGTGCAAAAATAGAAATTTAAAAAAGTGGTGAAGCAATGTTCCTGGATTCAATGTCCATTCAGAAATCGGATGGCAGAGGGGAGGAAGCTGTTCCTGAATCGCTGAGTGTGTGCCTTCAGACTCCTGTAACTCCTCCCCTCCTCCCTGTTGGTAACAATGAGAAGAGGGGATGCCCCAGGTGATGTTGGTCCTTAATGGTGGATGCGATCTTTTTGAGGCGTATCTCTATGAAGATGTCTTGGATACCACAGAGGCTGGTGCCCATGATGGAGCTAACTAAGTTTACAAGTGTTGATCCTGTGCAGTAACCACCCTCCCCACTAGATGATGATGCAGACAGTTAGAATGCTGTCCACGATACATCTGTAGAAAGTTGCGAGTGTTTTAGGTGACGTACCAAAACTCCTCAAACGCCTATTGAAATATAGCTGCTGTCACATCTTCTTTGTAGCTGCATCGATATGCTGAATCCCAGATAGATTCTCGGAGATATTGACATCCAAGAACTTGAAATTGCTCACTTTCTCCACTTCTGATCTCTCTGTGAGGACTGCTGTGTGTTCCCTCATCTTGCCCTTTCTGTTAGGCCACCTCTCCCTAGAATCCATAAGTGTGTAGAACATGCTGCCAGGGGTAGTGGTAGAGACTCATACTTACAGGAATTTAAGGCACTCTTAGATAGGCACATGGGTGAAAGTAAAATGGAGGGTTATGAGCTGTGCAGGAGGGAAGAGTTAGATTGGTGATGGAGTAGTCTTATGTAGATCAGTACATCGTGGGCCAAAGAGCCCATACTGTGCTGTGCAGACTGTTCTATGCTCTTTAACTCAGTCCCTTAACTCAACATCCTTCTAGATCTTCGCTGCACTCTTTCCAACTTAATAACATCCTTCCTATACCAGTGTGACCGAAACTGAATCCAGTACTCACAGTGATGTTCTGATGAAAGTGCACCAATCAAAGACATCTCTCTTGCTCTTTACACCAGTGTTGTGTGGTCTGCTACATATTAGCAGAATTTTGAGGGCTTTATTTTGAGTCAGCTGAAAATAAAATTAAATATTAAACAAGTCAATGGGTACATTTAAGGCAGAGATAGATAGGTCCTTGATTAGCCAGGGCATCAAAGGGTATGGAGAGAAGGCAGGGGAGAGGGAATGACTGGAAGATTTGGATCAGCCCATGATTGAATGGTGGAGTAGACACAATGGGCTGAATAGCCTACTTCTGCTCTTATGTCTTAGGAAATTACTTGGCATTTCATCATCATCATCATCAGGTGCCATGCCCAGTTTGAGCTTTGACCGCCATGGCCTACACACTCCTGTTTCGGGTCAAGTGCATCAATTCTCTGGCTGCTGTCTTCATCATCATTTGCCTTTGCCTTCCTCTTGCTTTCTTCTCTTCAATCTTTCCCTCAATCTTTCCCATAATTACTGTGCATTCTAACTCCTCTTTCCTAATCACATGTCCAATGAAGTTACGTTGCCTTTTCATGATCTCAACATTATTTTGCTTTTTGTACTTGCTCTGTTCATGACATCCTTGTTAGATATTCGTTTCGTCTATGATATTCTTTGCATCCTCCTCAAAATCCACATCTCTGCTGCTTCAATTCGTTTCCTCATGTTACTAGATATTATCCAACATTCTGATCCATATAACATAACTGGATAAACGTAACATTTCAGTACTCTGGGGCGGGTTGTCATGCCTAGTTTAGTGTTGGTCAGTATACTCTTCATTCTCGTAAAGGTGTCTTTTGCCATCCCTGTTCTTCTTTTGATGTCCATGTCGCACCTGCCATCTGATGTCACCCAGCTTCTAAGTAGCAAAAGTTCTGTACTTGTTTTATTTTTTTCCCAATTTATTCTCAGCCTGCAGATAGGATTCTCCTTCTTTTTGGATATCACCATACATTCTGTCTTTTTGCAATTGATAGATAGACCCATTTTTGCACTTTCTTCAACAACTATATCAATTAAGCTTTGTAGTTCTTCCTCCGTACTTGCAATTAACACAGTGTCACCTGTATATCTGAAATTATTGATGTTTTCACCGCCAACTTTGATTCCCAAGATATCTCTTATTTTTTGTAATATTGTTTCACTGTACACATTAAATAAATCAGGGGAGAAAACACACCCTTGTCTAACGCCTCTCTTGATTTTTGTAAACTGACTCACTTCTCCATCTATCCTTACAGCAGCAGTTTTTTCCCAGTACAAATTTCTGATTAGGCGGAGGGCTTTCGAATCTAGATCTAGAGTTTCCTGTAATATTTCAAATAACTTATTGTGCTTCACTTTATCAAATGCTTTTGTGTAGTCGATAAAACAAACAAATCTTTTTGCATTTGAATAGCTTGTTCTGATAGTATCCTTAACATCAATATTGTGTCTCTTGTACCTTTGTCTTTCACAAAACCACATTGTTCTTTACCTATTTCAGCTTGTATCTTACCTTGAGCTCTTGTCATCAAAATTCTTAGAAGTATCTTGGTGATATGACTCATTAAACTTATGTTCCTATGTAATTCACATTCAATTGCTCCAGGTTTCTTAGGAAGAGTGATAAATACTGATATTTTCGTCTCTTCTGGTATTATTCCAGTCTCATAAATGTCATTGAATTAATCAGTAAGTTTTTCAATTCCATAACCTTCAAGGGCGATAATTTGTTCTATTACTAATTCATCAGGACCTGCTGCCTTGGCGTTTGGGGGCCGCATAGTTTAGATCTTGGGCCAAAAATTAGATTCCACTTGTTTTGTAAAAAGGTAAATAGGTAACTCTATCGTGTGAGTCAAGTGATTTTCAAATGTTAATTTTTTATTGGTTTTAAGATCTTAAAATCAATGTAGTGCACTGTACGTACAATCTAATTTAAATTACTTTAAGGGTTTAAGTACAATTATTTCTACAAAGGTTTGCTGTTACATTATAAATTTTCATAGTTTATCGTAAATATTGTTTCATTTTCAGGAATTTGATGGTTAAGCCTCAAGGGCCACTAAAAGTCTACATGTCCATAAGACATGGGAGCAGAATTAGGCCATTCAGCCCATCAAGTCTGCTTCATCCGCCCATCATGGCAGATTTATTATCCCTCTCAACCTCAAACTCCTGCCTTCTCCCTGTAGATCTTTCCTTCCTTACTAATCAGGAACATGTCAACCTTTTAAATTCACCCAATGACTTGACCTCCTCAGCCGTCTGTAGCATTGAATCCCACAGATTCACCAGCCTCAGGCTACACGGCAGGTAAGACAGCATCCACAGACAATCTGGTACACGGCAGGTAGGACAGCATCTGCAGACAGACAAGCTGTTACACTTTGGGTCTGTGACCCGTCATCATAATTGGCCTCCTAAGTGTGCCTTCTAAAGACATTATCTGATAGATCGCTCTTTTACCTGTTGTTTCCAGAATGGAGATAAAACATTGGAGGGCTATGTAGGAGGGATGTGTTAGGTGTGTTATTGAGTAGGTTAAATGGTTAGCACAACATTATGGGCTGAAGGGCCTATACTGTGCTGTACTGTTCTGTGTTCCATGTTCTAAACCAGACCACATGTTTTCCAGAATGTCCCAACTTGTCAAAACTAAAGAACATAGCACCTAACATCTGAGACTGAAGTGTCATGCAAATGCAAAAAGGGTACTATTGTCAGATTCTGATTATCTGTCATCTCCCACCCAACCCTGAAATGTCTATATATTGCATATATTCTAACAATGTACATAAGAAATAATGTAGTTTTTAAGTATTCTTCCTTGGTTAACTTTGGCACCTGAATTAATTACATTGCATCACTCTAAACTAGGGATTCTTAAAATTGTTTATGCTATGGACCAATTGGCAGTCTGGTAAAGTTTATGGACACATTCTCAGAATAATATATAAAATAAAATACACAGGATTACAAAGGAAACCAATTATACTGTAATATAGTTATCAAAATATCAAAAACAAATTTGTCATATAGTAATATACGTGTTTCTTTATTAATGCATTAAATAACAAGACTATACATTTAAAATATAGGCAAGTTAAAATCAAATTTTATTTTTAAAGATATATCAAGAATGAAGGCTGTTGCTTAATTTGAATAAAAATATTAAACTGTGAGGTGGTCTTTGACAAATCAACACACGTCATGTTGTCATGTTTGAATTTTTTTTAATGGTTATTTGATTAATAGTGAAAATAAAGATGTACTTTTTTCCCATCCAAGTTCATGGACCTCCTGGAATTTATCCACAGACCCCGTAGTGGCCCATGGAGCCCAGGTTAAGAACCCCACTCTAAACTAACATTGCAAATTCTTTCCAGTGTTATACAAAAAGGCAAAGAATTGAAGACTTAACCCTTTTCTGTTCTAGTGATGCAAACCAAAATAACTTAGTCTCTTACAAAAACCTATGGGACATTCTTATTATAATTAGATCAGTAATTTATAATGTAAAGAAAATGATTGTGCGTGTTCTATTTGTCAGTATCATAAACGCCCTGTTGTATCTAATAAAATAATACAAGAATGTGCAGATTGCAAAGCTTGGCTTTTTCTTTACCATGGTGTGTTCTGTTTACACAATTTACCTGTATTTTACAGTTGATATTCCCAGATGATTCAGGCCACTTCAGTTTTACATTAACTCCTTTGTGAATTTCTGTACACACGTCTCGGAGTAAAGTTATCATTCAAATCAGTTCATATTCATATTCATTTATTTATCATGCGTACATCAGAACATAGAGTTGATAATATATTTATTGGCACAAGTATCATGTGTTCTGGTTGCCTCACTATAGGAAGGATGTGGAAACTATAGAAAGGGTGCAGAGGAGATTTACAAGGATGTTGCCTGGATTGGGGAGCATGCCTTATGAGAATAGGTTGAGTGAACTCGGCCTTTTTCCATTGGAGTGATGGAGGGTGAGAGGTGACCTGATAGAGGTGTATAAGATGATGAGAGGCATTGATCATGTGGATAGCCAGTGGCTTTTTCCCAGGGCTGAAATGGCTTGCAGGAGAGGGCACAGTTTTCAGGTGCTTGGAAATACGTTGGTGGCATCCGTTAGTCTCGCGAGACCATGGATCTGCGCCTGGAAAGTCTTGCTTCAGTCTGTGTTGGTAGAGCAGCGTCCATTGTGGCTGTAGAGGCCCACATGGGAGTGACAGTCTCGGGGCAGCGACTGCACTTAAAGGCGCTGTCCTCGTGTGTTGTCTTGGTGCTGTTTTTTCAGCCAGTGCGCTTTTCTTCAGCAGCAAGCCTCAACTTCTCTTCTTTTTTTAGACCTCTGCGTAGTTCACTTGCAATGACCTCCCACCTCTTGACGTTCAAGTGATTCTTGCAGACATCTTTGAAATGAAGATGGGGCCGCCCTTGTGCTCTCTTGCTGGAGGCCAGTTCCCTGTATAGCAGATCTTTTGGGATCCTCCTGTCTGACATGCAGTGTACGTGGCCCAGCCAGCGGAGACGGCGTTGTCGGAGCAGGGTGAAGAGGCTGGGTATCTGGGCGCAGGCCAGGACCTCATTGTTGGTGACTCGGTCAGTCCACGTGATGTCCAGGATGTGTCTCAGGCTGCGAAGGTGGAAGGCGTTGAGACGCCGCTCTTGTCTGTAGTAGAGGCTCCAGGTCTCGCTGCTGTAAAGCAGTGTGCTGAGGACGCAGGCCCTGTAGACTGCAACTTTGGTGGGCGTCGTCAGCTTTCTGTTCTCCCAGACTCTCTTTGTCAGCCTAGCAAATGTTGAGGCTGCTCGTCCGATCCCTCTGTTGACCTCGGGGTCTAGGGAGAGACTGTCCGTGATGGTGGAGCCAAGGTATGTAAACTCGTGAACTACCTCCAGCTTGTAGTTGTTGATGGTAATGGCAGGGGGGTTGCTCAACGTCTTGGCTCAACATGTTGATCTTCTTCAGGCTGATGGTCAAACTGAAGTCCTGGCAGGCTCTTGAGAAGCTGTCCAGGAGGTGTTGCAGTTGCTCTTCAGAGTGTGTTGCCAGTGCCACGTCATATGCAAACAACATGTCCCTGATGAGTACTTCACGAACCTTGGTTTTTGCCCTCAGCCGGGACAGACTGAACAGCCTCCTGTCTGATCTGGTGTGGAGGTAGACACCATCAGTTGATGTTCCAAAGGTGTGCTTCAGCATGACTGCGAAGAAGATGCCGAACAGGGTGGGGGCAAGCACACAGTCCTGCTTCACACCGCTGTGGATGTTGAAGGCCTCCGAAGAAGAGCCATCGAACTGAACGACGCCCTTCACATCTGTGTGGAATGACTGAACTATCCTGAGGAGCCTCGGGGGACAACCAATCCTGGCGAGGATTTTGAACAGGCTGTCCCTGCTCACAAGGTCGAAGGTCTTCGTGAGATCAATGAAAGTGACATAGAGGGGTTGTCTTTGCTCTCTGCATTTCTCTTGTAGCTGTCGAAGGGAGAAGATCATGTTGATTGTGGAGCGTTCTGACTTGAAACCGCACTGAGACTCGGGGTATACCCTTTCGGCTATTTTCTGCAGTCTGTTCAGGACCATGCAGGTGAAGACCTTCCCAACGATGCTCAGTAAGGAGATTCCCCTGTAGGTACAGAGGAGATACCAGGGGTAAGTTTTTTGTGCAGAGAGTGGTGAGTGTGTGGAATGGACTGCCGGCAACGGTGGTGGAGGCGGATACAATAGGGTCTTTTAAGAGACTGCTGGATAGATACATGGCACTTAGAAAAATAGAGGGCTATGTGTAACCCTCGGTAATTTCTCAGGTAAGGACATGTTTGGCACAGCATTGGGAGCTGAAGGAGCTGTATTGTGCTCTAGGTTTTCTATGTTTCTATGTTCATATTTGCTGTGTCATATGACGTGGGCGATCATGGTCTTTCCATGGCCGTAATTGTTTTTGGCAAATTTTTCTACAGAAGTGGTTTGTCATTGCTTTCTTCTGGGCAGCGTCTTACAAGATGGGTGACCCCAGCCATTGTTAGTACTCTTCAGAGATTGTCTGCCTGGTGTCAGTGGTCGTATTACCCGGAATTGTGATATGCATGAGCTGCTTATACGACCATCCACCACCTGCTCCCATGGCTTTACGTGACTCTGATCGGGAGCTCAACAGCTGCTACACCTTGCAGGGTAGCGGAGGGAAGGAGCGCCTTACTCCTCCCGTGGTAGAGATGTATCTGTATCCCACCACCCTTAGGTTTAAACACCTAAGATAATTTTATTGTCAAAGAAAAAATTAGGAACTCGGAATCTTGGGAGGGAAGGGTTAGATTGGGGTGCAGTTAGCCTAACAGTATTGCAATGCCAGTGATCTGGGTTTGATTCCCGCATCTGTCTGTAAGGAGTGTGTACGTTCTCCCCCCGACCACGTGGGTTTCCTCCGGGTGCTCTGGTTTCCTCCCACATTTCTAAGACATATGGGTTACTTGGTCACATGGGTGTAATTGGGCAGCACTGTCTCATTGGGCTGGTAGGGTCTCTTACCGTGCTGTTTCTCTAAATCAAATAAAATTTGACCTTATAGTAGGTTAAAAGGTCATCATGAGCCGAAGGACCCATAGTGTGCTATAATGTTCTAGATCAGGGGTTCCCAACCCGTTGTCTGCAGACACCTCAGTAATGGAATTGGTCCATGGCATTAAAAAAGTTGGGAACCCCTGTTCTATGTTCTATGTTAAAATCACCAAAACTGAACACTTTTCTGAAAAGGTACTGATATTCCCCATGTGATATAAGGCTTTAGAACTGAATTTTACACTGGCAGTATCTTACAAACCTTTCTGTGCAATTTCCCTAATCTGGATAATAGTTACTCAATCAAGCATTCTCCATTTAATGCCTTTCTCACAGTTTGTCTATGTTTTATTTTTATGTTTAGTAAGAAAATGCCTGTGAAAATGACTATTTTTATTGTTTGTGTAAAATAACCAGCTGAAAGCACCAGCCTTGGGTCCCGTTTTTTGTTGGTGTGACCATCAATGGCTGGTTCCAAGTCTGGCAGCAAAAGGAGGAGGGTTGGGCATGGGGCTAGGAACCCCGTCCTGTAAAAACTGAAAGCTACAGGAAAGTGTCACGGGGTGTGCTGACAGGTGACTGAACCCAGGTACAGAGGAATGACAGACTCTCATGTTTAGACAGAAATAAGAGTTTATTCATAGGAATTCCAACAGAATATTGGTGGCTAAACTGAGTGACACCACAAAACGAACCATTCTCAAGACACACAAGGACCCAGCCATAAGCGCTAACTGGGAGTCTGCTTTAAATAATCACAGTACACCGAAACCCCATGCCAGTCAAAATAAACTTGACAAGATTAAAGCGAAAGCACAGGGGCTTAATGACTCTAGATAAGATGACAATTAACAAACACTGGTGCACAGGCTGACAAGGCTCATGACAGAAATGCCAATATATGCTCCAAAGACCTCATCCCAGGGAGAGGAAGGATCTTCGCCTAGAACACATATGAAGTCGTGCGGTGAAAGTGGAACTACAGGGCTGATCAGCCTTCTATTGGCCTAGGACAGGGGACTCTGGCAAGTTGCTGCCAGTGGCCTATGGTCCTGTAAGGGTGAGTAAGTAGGACAACATATAACAAGTCCTGGTTATGCAACCACTGACGCCAGACAGACAATCTCTAAAGAGTATTGATAATGGCTGGGGTCACCTGTCTTATAAAGACACTTTGCAGAAGAAGGCAATAGCAAACCACTTCTGTAGAAAAAAAAATGCCAAGAACCATAATTGTCATGGAAAAATCATGATCGCCCATGTCATACAACACAGCACATAATGAACGAATGAACTTTTAGACCCGGTATATACACACAGTACAATTGATTATGGCCATATGATTATTCAGAGGCACTGAAGTTCACTAAATTCAAAATAACAACTGCTGGGATGACAGGATATTACAGGTTACATGACTAGAATATAAATGCAAGGATGTAATGTTGAGACTTTATAAAGTTCTGGTGAGGTCTCACTTGAAATACTGTGAGCAGTTTTAGGCTCCTTTTCTTAGAAAGGATGTGCTGAAACGAGAGGGTTCAATGGTGGCCGATTAGGAAAAGGGGAGGTGCAACGAGACCTGGGTGTCATTATACACCAGTCATTGAAAGTGGGTATGCAGGTACAGCAGGCGGTGAAAAAGGCGAATGGTATGCTGGCATTTATAGCGAGAGGATTTGAGTACAGGAGCAGGGAGGTACTACTGCAGTTGTACAAGGCCTTGGTGAGACCACGCCTGGAGTATTGTGTGCAGTTTTGGTCCCTTAATCTGAGGAAAGACATCCTTGCCATAGAGGGAGTACAAAGAAGGTTCACCAGATTGATTCCTGGGATGGCAGGACTTTCATATGAAGAAAGACTGGATGAACTAGGCTTGTACTCATTGGAATTTAGAAGATTGAGGGGAGATCTGATTGAAACGTATAAAATCCTAAAGGGATTGGACAGGCTAGATGCAGGAAGATTGTTCCCGATGTTGGGGAAGTCCAGAACGAGGGGTCACAGTTTGAGGATAAAGGGGAAGCCTTTTAGGACTGAGATTAGAAAAAAACTTCTTCACACAGAGAGTGGTGAATCTGTGGAATTCTCTGCCACAGGAAACAGTTGAGGCCAGTTCATTGGCTATATTTAAGAGGGAGTTAGATATGGCCCTTGTGGCTATGGGGATCGGGGGTATGGAGGGAAGGCTAGTGCAGGGTTCTGAGTTGGATGATCAGCCATGATCATAATAAATGGCGGTGCAGGCTCGAAGGGTTGAATGGCCTACTCCTGCACCTATTTTCTATGTTTCTATGTTTCTATGTAAAAGAGGTTCACGATAATGATTCCAGGTTTGAACTGCTTGTCATACGAAGAGTGTTTGATGGCTCTGGGTCTGTATTCACTAGAATTTAGAAGAATGAGGGGTGTCCTCATTGAAACCTATTGAATGGTGAAAGGCCTTGATAGAGTGGATGTGGAGAGAATGTTCCCTATGGTGGCAGAGTAGAGGGGCAGAATAGAGGGGTGTCCTTTTAGAACAGAGATTAAATGGAATTTCTTTAGCTGGAGAGTGGTAAATAAGTGGAATTCGTTGTCACAGACAGCTGTGGAGGCCAAGTCTGCAGGTATACTTAAGGCAGAAGCTGACAGATTCTTGATTGGTCAGGGAATGAAGAAATAAGGGGAGAAGGCAGGAGATTGGGGCTGAGAGGCATGATGAAATGGTGGAGTAGACTCGATGGGCCAAATGGCCTAATTCTGCTCTTGTCTTTTTCACCTGTAATCTTATGATATGATCAGCAGGTCGGGCGGCTGCTGAGGAGAGAAGCAGTTAAGAGCTGAGGATTGTTGACCTGCCAGCGGATGGAAGGTTGTAAATCAAGCCTAGAACCTGTTTTGCCCTTCACAGCTGCTGTCTGACCGGCCGAGTGTCCCCAGTGTCTGCAATTGTATTTTAGATTTACAGCCATTGCGGTTTTTTTCTATTCTATTTGTAATTAAGTGGCGCATTTCACCGTATCGATGTATGGATGTACAGTGACAATTAAAGCTAATCTTTATCGTTATACTACCATGTTATCTTGATAACGAAATCCAATACGAGTCATTCGTTTGGGTTAATCTGACCCACAGTTTGCAGAGAATTTATATTTTAGTCTTAGCTCAACCTTGGTTCAAACTCGAAACCTAGCGATATTTACTAATCTAATCGAACAAAACCGAACGAACTCAAAGAGGAAGAGTTAAAACAAAATCTCTGTGAATAACCCGGTGCGCCAACGGAATTGGGATCCTTTTTACCTGATAAACATTGTACCGGGGAACTCAAAGTGTCATTCCACGTTTTCTCCTCATATAAATGCTGCTCGACCCGCTGAGTTTCTCCGGCACATTGTGCGCTGTGCCCGCTTCCGCCTCTGCGGTCTCCTGTGTTTTCTCCCCATCGAGATCGCTTGGGTTTCGGTTAGGAATTAACACCATCTCAGCCCAGGAATAACCGCACTGAGAAAAACATATTTAACTTTACGCGAACGAGTTGATTACAGTGGAGCCAGTAGAGATTAGGAACTTTCATTACCAACCTTGTAAAATCGAATAATTAATCCTGAAATTAAAATAAGATTAAAATAAAAAGCTTCATGTAAACGTTGAGAGAATTTAACTTAAACGAAAGCCTATAAGTTAAAAGTTCAGTGGAAATTTATTTACATTAATGTTTCTGTATATTACCTTAAGATGCTTTCTTTCATTTTCTTTTCGATATTTACAGGAAAAAAATACAATTGAATTTATGATATATATAAAACAAAGACTAACAAACAGCCAATGTGCAAAAGGCATATTGTGCAAATAGAAACTAATACGAAGAACGTGAATTGTAAAGAGTCCTTGCAAGTGAGTCTGTAGGTTATAGAGGACTTTCCCAGTCCTATGACTAAGTAGACTCAGAACCATTTTCTCTAATAAATGTCCTAACCTGGCTGAAGACGGTCAGCTAAGCAGAAGGAATGTTCTAGATTAGTATATAGCTTTCGAAACAGTGTGATCAGATATTAGTTGTAATTAACCACAAGGAGGAAAGTATTGTGTTCAAACAGTTTAACTGTTCATTTGTATGCGTACAATATCGGTGAAAAACCGCATTTGTGGCCTATCCTGCATAAATAAAAACAAACCCAAATGCAAGTATATAAAATCGCAGACACCAGGGACTCTGCAGCTGCTGAGTTCCTCTAGCATTGTGTGTGTGTGTGTGTGTGTGTGTGTGTGTGTGTGTGTGTGTGTGTGTGTGTGTGTGTGTGTGTGTGTGTGTGTGACATAAAATCGTAAATGGGATCGAAGCCACGTCGATCAGCTGCTGAGTGCTCAGGGCAATCAATGGTTTGCTTACCTGTTTTCTGGCGTAGATGTTAAACTGAGATTTACAGAGAAGTCGAAATAAATTCTGATATTCAATTTAAAATTACGCAAGCAATCACTTGATTTTGATTTCTCTGACACACGACCCAGGATTAAGTTGCCGGATTGGAACTGGGCACCTACGGATCGTTTCTGTCAACATAAACCCGCGGCCGCTCGCCGTTCAGTTCCGTTGCATCTGCTTTCATTACCGGTGAGAGGTTGTGTTTAAAACTCCAATTTTACTACTCAGCTGCGCATTAAAATGCAACTGGAACGAAAGCAGGCGGCAAATAATTGGTGGAAAAATAAAATAAAATAACAATAGAAGGCTGTGTAACCGCCCGGTAACCGAAGCGCTTACAGATCGCTCGGAGTTCAAAAAAAATCTTTGAAGTATATCTAAAGGTTTTGAGCGCGCATTGTCTTGAACTCTATAACTCCAGTGAGTTAATTCGGGGGATTTGATTCTGGTCTCGATTATATTTTTATATTAATGCCGTGCATTGATTTGAAGGAGCGGCAAATCCGAGAGGCACCAAATGGAGCAATAAACAAACTGCTGGAAAAACTCGACAGGTCAGGCAGCATCTGGGGAGGGAAGTAAACAGTCGACGTTTCGCGTCGAGACTTTACAGACCAGATGAAGGGCGTCGACCCAAACGGTCGACTATTCATCTCCCTTCGCAGATGTTGCCCAGCCCCGTCGCTTTCCTCTGGAATCTCGTCAGTTGGTTTGAAGGAGTTCGCTGTTACAGGACCCTGGTCAGCGCCGCGAATAGTTAAAACAGAAACCAGACCATATTTGGTCAAATCCATGGTCAGGAGCAGTATCCTCTGATCCTTCTCCGGAAACTACATAATTTTTTATGAGCAAACAAATTAAAAATTTACGACATGTAAATTAATGCAGGAACAATCTGGAATCTGTACGGCGGGATCTTGAAAGAGATCAATTCTGGGGCGCATACACTAGAAGAGAAAGGGGAGAAGGCAGAGAGAAACAGATATACCGGAGAGCGGGAGGGGAGAGACAGATTTCCAGAGAATGACAGGGAGAAGAGAGGGTAGGGAGAAGCAGACAAGACAGGGAGTGAGATGAAAAGATTCTGAGAGAGTTCCGGACCAAAGACCAACGCCAATATATGTCTATATGTTTTAAAAAAACAACAAAGGCGCGAGCGATCTGTTCTGAACTTCAAAATCGTTCTTTATAATCCTATATTCAAACAAAAATAAAAAGCACGAACCTTGAGATATAAAATTCGTTTTTAAAGCAAGATTTATTGTAACTTTCGAAGTTATCAAAGAGCATCGGTTATCAGGATATCGACGCGCCCGCTAACTCTCCGCCACAGATATACTTTGCCAGTGGAATGAGAGCTGATGTCGTGATTCAGTGATCCAAGTTTGGGTATTTTATCCCCCTTGGCCCTTTTCCTTTCATCTGATAGGTTATATTTCCTCACCCCCCCCCCCATACACACACATACACACAAAGCCGCCGCTTCCGAACACAACCCTCAATGACGCACTTCAGGTGCGCTTGTGAATATGCCCACACACTTAACTAAGAAAGGAATTCTATAAATAACTCGCCCCGTCCTAATAAATAGTAGGCTGCGGGCATTCCCGTGAGTGCATCCTTCGATATCGGTTGTGAAGCATTGCACTTAATCCCAATGAAGACCGAAACCGTTCCCCAGTGCCTCCCGGAGATCAGGACGAACCCGGCCGAAGACATTCGGAACAGCAGAAATCTCATCGTTTCTCCGGCCGAGTTCAGCAACCGTCGAAACGAGTTCAACATTGATCAGGTTTTGTTGACTCTCGTCTTTAAACTTCAAGACGCCAAAACCGTTGGGTTCTCCCACGTCCTCAAACTGTTCGAGGTGAGCTTCATCTCTTAGTAGTTTCCTAGTTTATCTACAAATTGTGGGTTAGCTTATCTACAAATTAAATCAATGTCAATTCTGTGGTCAAGCAGAGATCTCATTGGACCTTCTCAGGAGTCAGTGAGAATTTATGTTTATCATTGGTCAAGGATCAATCTTATTCGCCATACACATTTGCATGTATTTGGAATTTGCTGCGGTAGATTGGAGCGACATGCAATTAAAAAACAACACTCAACAATTACAAAGAATAAAAAAATATGAAAATAAATTTAGAGATTAAAGTACCGATGTGGAATAAAATGTGTAAATACCAGCATGCATTGAAAATGTGAACAGCATTATGAAACGTGATTACAGTGCATTGCAATGACGTTTAAGGAATAGCTTCTTTGCCATCAGATTTCTATATAGACAATGAACCCACCGACAAAGACTACCTTACTATTTTTGTCACTTTTGTACTACCAAGTTAATTTATTTCAGTATGTATATTTCTTATTGTATTTAAGTTTATATAATGAGAAGCTGGAGACATCTCAAGCCAACAATCTGGCACCAACAATCATTTCACGTTGAGGTCACGTTTCTCCCCATTCCGCTGTTTGGTCTGAACAACAGCTGAACCCCTTGACCATGTCTGCATTCTTTTATGCATTGAGCTGCTGCTACATAATTGATTGATATTTGCGTAAACGAACAGGTGTACCTAATATCCACTGAATGGACACCTTAGAGTGACCATTCCAACACTCTGCATCTGATCTCCCAAATGAAGATTATGATGGTCCAAATGAGACTGGGTAGGTTGGGACTCTTTCCATGGAGTGAAAGATGCTGATGGGAAGAACTTACGGAGGCTTATACAATCATGAGGGGCATAGGTAAGGTCAATGGTAGCAGTCCTATTCCCAGAGCAGGGGAGTTTAAAATTAGAAGAATTTGGTTTAAGTTGAGAAGGGAAAGATTTAAAGGGGACTTGAGAGGGGAGCTTTTCACCTAGAGGGTGATGGGTTTAGCTGGCAATGGAAGTTCTAGAAATGGATATAATTATAAAAATTACAAGAATTTGGACAGGTGTCAGATTCAGGTTTATTATCACTGACATATCTCATGAAATTTTAAATTTGTTGTTGAAAGATGTGTATTTTTCCCTCAATCTCGGGTCCGATACCAAAGGCCCAGAGCTTGAGGATTTGGTGCAGTATCCTTGTCCCTAGTAGTGTGCTCTTCTGGACCGGGACCTCAGATGTATTTCCCGGGATTTGTCGGAGCCACTCTCCCAGTCCAGGTGTCACAGCCTCAACTGCTCCTATCACCACCGAGATTACTCTGGCTTTAACCTTCCACACCCTCTCTATCTGCTCGTTCAAGCCCTGGGATTTCTCCAGCCTCTCATATTCTTTCTTCCTGACGTTACTGTCATTTAGGATTGCCACAACTATTTCTGTTGCTTTCTTCTGTTCCTTGTCCAGTTTTACTGTGTCTGGTTGGTTGGCCAGTACCTGCTTATCAGTCTGTATTTGGAAATCCCGCAGGATCTCAGCTCTGTCGTTCTCCACTGCCTTCGCGGGTGTTTGCCATCTGGACTTGGGATCCAGATATAAAAGGAACGGAAAGGAATACATTGCAATTAGTTCTGGAGTCTCTCAGGGCTATTGCACACTGTGGTCATGGACACAAGTCTGAAATAATAAAAAGTGTAACAAGGATTTTGTACATTGTACAGGGTTGCACAGCTGATAGAGATGCTGTCTCACAGTACCGGAGACTCGGGTTCAAACCTAATGTAGGAGGGGTGATTGATGGCTCTGGACCTGTATCCACTGGAGATTAGATAAATGAAGGGGGATCTCATTGAAATCTATTGTAAGGGTTTTTGCCCTACTGACCCCCCGTTACCTAGGGTAAATAGCCGTCGACCCCGCCAAACAGTGCAATCATTTTGGTGCGGATAAGGAGAGAGTCACCCAATGAACAGCCACAACACAAATATGAAAACAATATACCAAGTGCGAATAAAGAATTTTACTTTATAGCAAATTTTTAGTGATGGGTTAGTAGAAATAACTACAAAAAACCAGGCGCCACATAAGTAACTTATCAGTTTTGTGCACATAATGTTTTAATACATTGGAGCTCACGCCTCCGATTCCATCCACAACGTCCTTCCGAGACTCCGGCCACCCTCCACACCCCCGAGGTCCGGTGTCCGGGCCCTGGAACCGCTGTCCGTTCCTCGCACGTCCGTCCTCTCCGCTCGCCTCCCGAAAAGCCCGCGCTCCTCAACTCAGCCCACATATACAAGATAACAAAACGTGACTTCCATTGGCTAACAAATGAATACAATTTCCATTATCTCCCTGTATAACCCAAACATTGCAGTTACAGAGAACCCCTTGCTCAGCAGTTAACATTACGAGAAGCCATTTTAATGTAACACTTCAGAGAAGCCATTTTGGTAATAAGCTATCAACAGTTAACAGTCCACCTAGTATACGGGGAGCCCTACACTATTAAATATTGAATGGCCTGGATAGAACGGACTTGGAGAGGACGTTTCAGATAGTGAGAGATTGTAAAAGGAAAAAAGACAGGGTAGGGGAAATATAGAACATAAAACAGTACTGAACAGCACAGGTGTTTCAGCCCATGATAGTGTGACAATCTTTTAATCTACTCCAAGATTAATCTAACTCTTCCCTCCCACATAGTCCTCCATTTTTCTTTCACCCATGTGCCTGTCTAAGAATTTCTTAAATGGTTGCAGCATATCCACCCATGGCAGCGGTTGTCCACGCACTCAGCACTCTCTGTGTAAAAGAACCCATCTCTGACATTCCCCCTGTACCTTCCTCCAATCACCTTAAAATGATACCGCTCATGTTAGCCATTTCTACCCTGGGAAGAAAAGTATCCGGCTGTCCACTTGATCTGTCCCTTTGGGAATACTCCCAGCTGGATTATAACCGACCCGAAATGAAGACAGGATCAGCTACTGATGGATCGTTGATCTGGTTTGCAGGGTTTGGGAGTCCGGATCTCTCATGTGGAAAGCAGAGCAGCGCGAAGTGGGAAGGCTGGGGCAGACGATTTGGATTTCTTCATCCAGTGTGAACTCCCCAGTGCTGGAATCAACCCTCTGGTAAACTCGTTAAGAAGAGTGGCCAAAGATGTCAGCGCCATCAGGGAGGAGAAAGGTGAGGATCAAAGAGAGTACACGATTAGCAGAAAATTTAATTAATTTTTGTCTAATATTAAATATTTAAATATTACATAGAAACATAGAAAATAGGTGCAGGAGTAGGCCATTTGGCCCTTCGAGCCTGCACCGACATTCAGTATGATCATGGCTGATCATTCAACTCAGAACCCTGTACCAGCCTTTCCCCCATACCCTCCCCCCCATCCCTTTAGCCACAAGGGCCATATCTAACTCCCTCTTAAATATCGCCAATGAACTGGTGTCAGCTGTTTCCTGTGGCACTGTGGAGATTCATCACTCTCTGTGCGAAGAAGCTTTTCCTCATCTTGGTCCTAAAAGGCTTCCCCTTTATCCTTAAACTGTGACCCCTCGTTCTGGACTTCCCCAACATCGGAAAAAATCTTCCTGCATCTAGCCTGTCCAATCCCTTTAGAATTTTATATGTTTCAATAAGATCCCCCCTCAATCTTCTAAATTCCAGAGAGTATAAGCCTAGTTGATCCAGTCTTTCATCATATGAAAGTCCTGCCATCCCAGGAATCAATCTGGTGAACCTTCTTTGTACTCCCTCTATGGCAAGAATGTCTTTCCTCAGATTAGGGGACCAAAACTGCACACAGTACTCCAGGTGTGGGCTCACCAAGGCCTTGTACAACTGCAGTAGTACCTCCCTGCTCCTGTACTCGAATCCTCTTGCTATGAATGCCAGCAAACTATTCACCTTTTTCACCGCCTGCTGTACCTGCATGCCCACTTTCAATGACTGGTGTACAATGACACCCAGGTCTCGTTGCACCTCCCCTTTTCCTAATCAGCTGCCATTCAGATAATAATCTGTTTTCCTGTTCTTGTCACCAAAATGGATAACCTCACATTTATCCACCTTAAATTGCATCTGCCATGAATTTGCCCACTCACCTAACCTATCCAAGTCACCCTGCATCCTCTTAGCATCCTCCTCACAGCTAACACTGCCACCCAGCTTCGTGTCATCCGCAAACTTGGAGATGGTGCATTTAATTCCCTCATCCAAGTCATTAATATATATTGTAAACAACTGGAGTCACAGCAAAAAACATTTAAATATTACATAAATTACACAAAACATTTAAATATTACATAAATGATGTTTTCATTATGTATAATTTGTGTTTTTCTTGTGAGTGCTGCTAATATAATGCTAGGTGGTTCCTTTGGGCTGTAGTAGCTGGAAGGGTGGGGGCGGTAGTGAGGATAAACTCCCACTAACTATTAAATGCTCCCAATGGCATGTGTCTCACATGGCCTCTGACAACCAAGACCAGCTCCCGGCCTTCACAAGTGGCTTAGCTACAAAGCCCGGTGGAACCATTTCGACTGACAGGAGAAGGGGCAAAGGTGGGTTACTGGTACTGTGGTCAGACGGGGCTCATCAGCCATTGTTGGCAGGTCATTTAGGAGAAGGAAAACTCTGATCTCAAACCTCCACTACCTTGCGGCTGTACCCACTCATGGGGAAGGCTTTCAGAGTAGACCCCAAGGAAAAATCCGGAGCTGGAGTCCCTAAGGTAGTCCTACGTTGAGTTCAACGCCGACTGGCAGCTCCTGGCGCCAAACTATTGGTCTCTGCTGTTCCTTTGGATTCATCAGCTGCAATGAGAGGGGGAGCTTGCTAAGTGGGCAACAGCTTCCTCTCCATGTTGTACTGCCTGGGCTTGCATACTGGCTTGCGTATCACATTGAGAGCTGGGACGCAACATCCATCTCTGACCCCGACCGGGGGAGGGCCTCATACTGGTGCGAGGTGCGGTTGCTGCACGCATGTTTCTCACTTCGCCTGTGCATACATGGACTTGTGCATGTGGCAGTAAACTTGACTTTGACTTTGAACATGACATGGGAGGGAACTGGTGGGGTCAGGAGCATCCTGTTGGGCACATCTACCTAAAGTAATGTAAGCACAGCCATAACATGTCTTCAGCTAGTTAAAGACCAGACTGTTTACTTCCAGTCCCGTGGTTTCCCAGAAGAATACGAGATCTTGACGGGTGTCAACGGCTGGTGACCAAATTCGAGCCCACCCTCGATGAGGACCACCCTGTGAGTATGGTATAGACTTCACTCCCCAGATATTTTATATTCATATTTCAGATTTATTTGTAGTGTGTACATTGAAACATACAGTGAACAACAACCAACAAAACTTGAGGATATGTTGGGAGCGTCCCATATGTGTCGCCACACATTCCGACACCAACACAGCACGTCCACAGTGTCCAGCAGAACAACATGAGCAACAACACCAAAAAAAAACACATCAGCAAAATAAGCGCCTTTTCCAACTCACAGGCATAGATAAAACTCCAATCTCAGTACAAGCTACCTCCAGGCCTCCAACCCCAGTACAAGCTGCCTCCAGTCCTCCAATCCCAGTAAAAGCTGCCTCCAGGCCTCCAACCCCAGTACAAGCTGCCTCCAGGCCTCCAATCCCAGTACAAGCTGCCTCCAGGCCTCCAACCCCAGTACAAGCTGCCTCCAGGCCTCCAACCTCAGTACAAGCTGCCTCCAGGCCTCCAATCCCAGGACGGCAGCCTCCAGGCCTCCAACCCCAAGGAGGCAGCCTCCAGGCTTCAAACCCCTGTAGAAGCTGCCTCCAAGCCTCCAATCCCAGTAAAAGCTGCCTCCAGGCCTCCAACCCTAGTAGAAGCTGCCTCCAGGCCTCCAACTCAAGTTCTTTGCACTGGAATTTCAGACTCTCAGACATCTGGCCTCCAACCTCCAGTTGCTGGCCCAGACTCGCGACCCAACTTTCAGGCCTCTGACTTCCTGACTCACCGACTTCTTTGACCTTTTGGGCATACCATTAGAGCAGAGATAAGGAGCAGTTTCTTTGACCAGGGGGTGGAGAATCTGTGGAATTCTTTTCCACAGACGGCTGTGGAGGCCAAGCCATTGGGAATATTTAAAATAGAGGTTGATAAGTTCTCGATTAGCCAGGGTGAGGAGAAGGCAGAAGAATGGGGTTGAGAGGGATAATAAATCAGACATGATGGATCAGACTCAGTGAGCCAAATGGCCTAACTTTCTCCTGTGTCTGATGGTCCTATAGCTTTCTACCTCTGGTATGCAGCAGCATCAGTTCATATTAAACCCAAATCTTTTTCCAACTAAGGGATACCGGGACCTGGAGTACAGAGAACGAAGATCTCAGATCGCTAGACTGGCTCAGAGCTATAAACAGTAAGTACATCTTGACCCATCGGTTTATTGGATAAACACTAGGATTCAATGAGATCTGTTGCTGGAGAGCAACCCTGAGAACTCAAAATAATAATAAATCATTAATCATAATAATGTTGACACTTAAGAATCAGAATCATATTTATTATCACTGTGTTATATTTGTTTATTGAGATACAGTGTGGAACAGCCCACCGAGCCCACACCACCCAGCAATCCCCCGATTTATCCTCGCCAAATCCAGGACAATTTACAATGACCCATTAACCTACTAACCGGTACACCTGTGGACTGTTGAGGAAACTAGGGTGCCCAGAGGAAACCCACACATTCACAGGAAGGGCGTACTAGCTCCTTACGGAGGGAATGCCAGAACTGAACTCTGCCCCGTGTCGTAATGGCATCACGCTAACTGCTGTTCTAACTGTGGCATGGGACATGCAGTTTGTTGCTTTGAGGCAGCAGTACAATGCAAAGGCATAAAAATCTACACGTTAACAAACATCAATAAATAGTGCAGAAAAAAAGGATAATGAAGTTTTGTTCATGGGTACAAAGGCCATCCTGAAATATGATGGCAGAGGGGAGGAAGCTGTTCCTAAACCATTGAGTGCCTATCTTCAGGCTCCTGTACCTCCTCCCCAGTGATATGACCAAGAAGAATGCATGTCCTGGATGATTAAGGTCCTTAGAGATGGATGCCACCTTACCGAGAACATAGAACAGTACACAACACTATAATGTTGTACTCACCTTTTAACCTACTTTAAGATCAATCTAACCCTTCCCTCCCACATAACCCCTTCTTTTCTACGTACCTTTCTAAGTCTTTTAATGTCTCTAATGTTTCTGTCTCTACAACCACACACCAACTACTCTCTGTGTGAAAACCCCACTGCACCTCTGACATCCCCCCTATACTTTCCTCCAATCACCTTAAAATTATGCCCCCTCATATTAGCCACTTCCACACTGGGATAAAAGTCCTTAGCTGTCTACTTGAGCTTGCCTCTTGTGCACCTCCGTGTTATACATGTAGCACTGCCTCTTGAACATGTCCTTAATGCCTTCAGTGATTTATACCACCTGATGAAGTATTAAGTTCTGAGCAAGTATTTGTTAACGAGCCAATGAAGGGTCTCAGCCTGAAATGTCAGCTGTTTAATCATTTCCACTGATGCTGCCTGACCTGCTGAGTTCCTCCAGCATTTGTTGTGTGTTACTCTGGATTTCCAATATCTGTAGAATCTCTTGTAATTATAATTATTCTGTTCTCCTTTATACTTGTGTACTGGAAATAACGAACTATCTTCAATCTTGCTGGTTTTTGTTTCCCAAAGGGGGGAATCCTTGCCAAGGGTGGAATACACAGCGGAGGAGACAGCAATCTGGTAAGTGTCTTTTACAATCTGAGGAGTGCAATTCTTTTCCACAGATACTCATATGCAAGGATCTGTCCGGGTTGGGACTATAGTGGCTTATATACCTAGCCTGAGGACCTGCTCAGTTCAGAATCCCAGTCGAGCCACAAGAAGTTCATATGAGTTCGATGAAGAATATTACAGAATAGAAGGACTTAGGAGTGCCTGTTTATAGTGGTGGGTGCATGGAACGTGGTGGTGGTAGAGGCAGATACATTAGGGACATTGAAGAAATTCTGAGACAGGCACATGGATGATTGAAAGTACAGGCTGCTTAGGAGGGAAGGGCTTGATTGGTGTACGAATAGTTTAGGATAGGCCAGAGGGCCTGTACTGTGTTTTATGTTCCATGTCCTATCTACCACTCACTCCTCTCATGTAACCCTGTCAGGCTTCCCTTCATCCTCTGAAGCTCCAGAGAAAACAGTCGGTACTTCTCCGACCTCTCCTTAAAGCTGATACTCTCTGATCCAGGCAACATCCTGGTGAACAACAGGAATTCTGCAGATGCTGGAAATTCAAGCAACACACATCAAAGTTGCTGGTGAACGCAGCAGGCCAGGCAGCATCTCTAGGAAGAGGTACAGTCGACGTTTTGGGCCGAGACCCTTCGTCAAGACTAACTGAAGGAAGAGTTAGTAAGAGTTTTGAAAGTGGGAGGGGGAGGGGAAGATCCAAAATGATAGGAGAAGACAGGAGGGGGAGGGATGGAGCCAAGAGCTGGACAGGTGATTGGCAAAAGGGATACGAGAGGATCATGGGACAGGAGGTCCGGGAAGAAAGACAAGCGGGGCGGGAACCCAGAGGATTATTCTCCGTAACTTCCGCCACCTCCAACGGGATCCCACCACTAAGCACATCTTTCCCTCCCCCCCCCCCGCTTTCCGCAGGGATTGCTCCCTACACAACTCCCTTGTCCATTCGTCCCCCCCATCCCTCCCCACCGATCTCCCTCCTGGCACTTATCCTTGTAAGCGGAACAAGTGCTACACATGCCCTTACACTTCCTCCCTTACCACCATTCAGGGCCCCAAACAGTCCTTCCAGGTGAGGCGACACTTCACCTGTGAGTCGGCTGGGGTGATATACTGCGTCCGGTGCTCCTGATGCAGCCTTCTATATATTGGCAAGACCCGACACAGACCGGGAGACTGCTTTGCTGAACACCTACGCTCTGTCTGCCAGAGAAAGCAGGATCTCCCAGTGGCCACACATTTTAATTCCACATCCCATTCCCATTCTGACATGTCTATCCACGGCCTCCTCTACTGTAAAGATGAAGCCACACTCAGGTTGGAGGAACAACACCTTATATTCCATCTGGGTAGCCTCCAACCTGATGGCATGAACATTGACTTCTCTAACTTCCGCTAATGCCCCACCTCCCCCTCGTACCCCATCTGTTATTTATTTTTATACACACATTCTTTCTCTCACTCTCCTTTTTCTCCCTCTGTCCCTCTGACTATACCCCTTGCCCATCCTCTGGGTTCTCCCCCCCCCGTCTTTCTTCCCAGACCTCCTGTCCCATGATCCTTTCATATCCCCTTTGCCTATCACCTGTCCAGCTCTTGGCTCCATCCCTCCCCCTCCTGTCTTCTCCTATCATTTTGGATCTCCCCCTCCCCCTCCCACTTTCAAATCTCTTACTAACTCCTCCTTCAGTTAGTCCTGACGAAGGGTCTCGGCCCGAAACGTTGACTGTACCTCTTCCTAGAGAAACATCCTGGTGAACCTCTTTTGCATCCTTTCTAAAGCATTCACATCCTTCCTGTAATGGGGCAGCCCGAATTGCACTGATTTGTCTGGCCTGGAGGGGAAGGAGCAACAGTTAATAAATGCTGAGAGGAAGGAAATGGTAAATTCTCTGATGTTGTGTGTGCCGGTTACTCCAGGAAAGAGGTCTACACTAAGTTGACCACGTTGTACCCAAGTCATGCCTGTAAGCAGTTTGTGGATGCCTTCCATATGCTTGAGAAGCTCTGTGGATACCGCGCTGACAACATCCCTCAGCTTCAGGACGTCTCCACTTTCTTGCAAGGCAGGTATCACATAATTCTGGAGTTCCAGAACTGGGTGGACTCTGGCTGTGAATCCATTATCCTGACTTTGTTCTTGTACATTTTCTAGAGAGGACAGGTTTTCGCTTGAGACCCGTCGCTGGTCTGCTGTCTGCTAGGGATTTCCTCACCAGCCTGGCATTCAGGGTATTCCAGTGCACACAGTACATCCGGCACCCGGCATCTCCAATGCACTCTCCTGAACCGTAAGGAGCTTAATCTTTGTGTGTGTGTGGTATGCATGTATATATCATTAGGAATAGAGACATCAATTATTTTCTAAACAGGGAGAAAATTCAGAAATCAGAAGATAGGTGGAAGGGCAGGTAGTGTTGAGGAAACAGGCAGACTGTAAAAGAAATTAGACAAATTAGGAGAACGACAGATGAAGTATAGTGCAGGGAGATGTCTGGCCACGCACTTTGGTAGAAGGAATAAAGATATAGGCTATTTTCTAAACAGAGAGCAAATTCAGAAACCAGAGGTGCCAAAGGACTTTGGAATCCTCATGCAGGATTCTCTAAAGATTAACTTGCAGGTTGAGTCAGTGGTGAGAAAAGCAAGTGCAAAATTACCTTTCATTTCAAGTGGACTAGAATATGAAAGCAAAGATGTGATGTTGAGGCATTATAAGGCATTGTTCAGACCTCATTTAGAGAATTGTGAGCGGTTTTGGCCTAAGAAAGGAAGTGCCAGTGTTGGAGTAGGTCCAAAGGAGGTTGACAAGGATGATCCAAGGAATGAAAGGGTTAACATCGGAACATAAGAGGAGTGTTTGATGACTCTGTACTCTTGGCCTGTACTCACTGGAGTTTATAAGAATGAAGGGGGATCTCAATGAAATTTACCACACATCGAAAGGACTAATAGAGTGGACATGGAGAGGATGTTTCCTATAGCGGAAGAGACTAGAACTAGAGGACACAGCCTCAGAATGCAAGGATGTCCCTTTAGAACAGAGATAAAGAAGAATTCCTTTAGTCAGTGGGGTGAATCTGTTAAATTTATAACCACTAATCTCAGAGTTACATATGGTGATATGTATGTACATCAATAATAAACTTATTTTGAACTTTGAACTCCTGGCCACAGACAGCTGTGGAGGCCAAGGCATTGGGTATATTTAAGACAGAGGTTATTAGGCGTTTTGATTAATAAGGGCATTGAAGGGTATGGGGAGAAGGCAGGAGAACTGGGTTGAGATCAACCACGATGGACTGGCAGAGCAGACTTAATGGACCAAATGACATAATTCTGCTCCATGTCTTATGATTTTAGGGTTTTGTACATGAATGTTTGTGTGTACACTGACTTAAAAATGATTATGAACATTGTGTTTTTCATCTTTAAAGAGACTGCTGCCATGAATTGTTGGGACATGTCCCCATGTTGGCTGATAAGGAATTTGCACAGTTCTCCCAGGTAAGTTGCTGCCTCACACTGATCTTTAATTTTCTCTTTAAAGTTCTTAATCCTGGATATAACTCACAAACAATGTAATTCTATAGAGGGACTTTTCTTTAATATGACATTTTCACATGTAGTGATGTGAGCTGCTGGATTCTGCAGTCTTTGTCCCAGTTGAGTGAATGCAGTAAACCTCCTTTCAATTCCTGCCACTGTCTGTAAGAAGTTTGTATGTTCTCCCTGTGACCGCATGGGTTCCCTCTGGGTGCTCCAGTTTCCTCCCATATTCCAAAGACATACAAGTTAGGGTTAGTGCATTGTGGGCATGCTATGTTGGCGCTGGAAGCATGGCGTCACACGTAGGCTGCCCCCAGCACATTCTTGGACGATGTTAGTCATAGAGTCATAAAAAAGTACAACACAGAAACAGGCCCTTCAGCCCATCTAGTCCATGCTGAACTATTTAAACTGCCTACTCCCATCGCTCTGCCCTCCATAGCCCTACCATCCATGTACCTATCCAAACTTCGCTTAAACATTGAAATCAAGCTGGCATGCTCCAATTGCACTGGTAATGTGTTCCACACTCCAGTGACCTTCTGAGCGAAGAGGTTTCCCCTCCTATTTCTCTTAAACTTTTCACATTTCACCCTTAACCCATTACCTTTAGTTCTGGTCTCACCCAGCCTCAGTAGAAAAAGCCTGCTTGCATTTACCTTATGTATATGCCTCATAATTTGATATATTTCTATCAAATCTCCTCTAAATCTTCTGCATTCCAAGAAATGAGGTTCTAACCTGTTCAATCTTTCCTCACAACTCAAGTTCTCCAGACCCAGCAACATCCTTGTAAACTTTCTCTGAACTCTTTCAACTTTATTTACATCTTTCCTTGAGGTAGGTGACCAAACCTGCACACAATACTCCAAATTAGGCTTCACCAATGTCTTGTACAACTTCAACATAACATTCCACCTCCTGCACTCAGTACTTTGATTTATGAAGGCCAATGTGCCAAAAACCGTCTTAACGACCCTATCTACTGGTGACGTCCTGTGGTCGTTGATGCAAATGTCTGATTTCACTCTATGTTTTGATATACATGTGACAAATAAAGCTAATCTTTAATCTTTAGTCTTTAGATTGAGAGTCATAGAGTCACAGTAGAGCACAGAAATAGGCCATTCTGCCCATCATTTATGTGCTGATCTTTTTGCCAGTCTAGTCTAATTCCATTTGCCCACATTGAGTGTATTCCCTCTATGCTTTGCCTATTTATCTGCCTCTCTAAATGTCTCTTGAGCATAGTAATTGTATCTGATTCCACCACTTGCTCTGACAACATTTTCCAGAGATCAACCATTCTCCATGTAAAAAAAACTTACCCCTTGCTCTGAGAAGCAAGATTAGATTCATCCTTCTTTCAGTGACTGACATCTACAAGGAGCGCTGCCACAAGAAAGCAGCTTCCATCCATCATCAAGGACCCCCACCATTCCACCATCATCCAGGACATGCTCTCGTCTTGCTGTGGCCATCAAAAAGGAGGTACTCACACTACAAGGTTCAGAAACAACCCTTGTGAACCAGTCTGGATAACTTCACTCACCTCAACACTGAATTAATTCCACAACCTATGGACTCATTTTCAAAAACTCTACAACTTGTGTTCTGAATATTATTTAATTCACTTTTTTTATATTTACGCAGTTTGTCCTCTTTCACGCATTGTTTGTTTGTCCGTCTTTGTTTGTAGTTTTTCATTGATTTTAAAGTTTATTTGTTCTACTGTGAACGCCTGCAAGAAATGAATCTCAGGGTAGTACATGATTACATATACATACTGGAATAATGAATGTACTTTGAACTTTGAACTATTAACTTTGCAATCACACCAACCTCTCAGTTGTTGAATAACTAGGTGATCAGTGTAACATTACTCCTTGTGTTCTAACTGTTTAGGAACTGGGTCTTGCGTCATTGGGAGCATCTGATGAAGATATCGAGAAACTATCAACAGTGAGTAATTAAGAGAAAGGGTTAATAACAACTCAAAAACAACAGATCAGTCACGATCTACTGAATGATAGATCAGATTCAATGGGCTGAATGCCTTTTCCTGTAAGTTCATATAGTGGTCACATTATTAAAACAATTCTAAATCTTCAGACGAATTGAATAGAAGGGAACTTGAATAAGATGATAAGACACATAGGGTCAAGGATCAACTTTATTCAACTCATACGTACATTTACTTGTATTAGAAATTTGATGTGGTGTATTAGTTAGAGTGCAACAAGCAACAAAAAACAACAATATCCAACAATTGTAAAGAAGAAAGAATCGTATACAATAAAGTGGCCACTGAGTGTATGTTTGTGGTCTTCCACTGTAGCCCAACCACTTCAAGATTCGCTATGTTGTGCATTCAGAAATGATCTTCTGCACACCACTGTTGTAATGCATAGTTATTTGAGTTCCTGTCAGCTTGAAACAGAAAGCCATTCTCCTTTGACCTTTCTCATTAACAAGGTATTTTTGCCCACAAAACTACCGCTCACTGGATTAATTTTGTTTTCTGAACCATTCTCTATAAAACTCTAGAGATGGTTGTGTGTGCATGAAAATCCCAAGAATCAGCTGTATCTGAGATACTCAATCCACCCCGTCTGGCACAAACACTCATTCCACGGTCAAGGTCACTTAGATCACATTTCATCCCCATTCTGGTATTTGGTCTGAACAACAACCTCCTGACCATGTCTGCATGCTTTTATGCATTGAGTTGCTGCCACATGATTGGCTGATTAGATATTTGCTTTAATGAGCAGGTGTACAGGTGTACCTAATAAAGTGGCCACTCAGTGTACATTTACACGTATTAGGAATTTGCTGTAGTATGTTGGTCAGGGTGTGACATTCGACAATTATAAAGAATAAAGAATTGTATAAATTAATCTAGAAGTTAAAGGGCGGATATAAAATAAAGTGTGTATAATTACATAAATACCAACATGTATTTACAATGTAAACAGCATCATAGTCATAGCCATAGTCATACTTTATTGATCCTGGGGGAAATTGGTTTTCGTTACAGTTGCACCATAAATAATTAAATAGTAATAAAACCATAAATAGCTAAATAGTAATATGTAAATTAGGCCGGGAAATAAGTCCAGGACCAGCCTATTAGCGCAGGGTGTCTGACCCTCCAAGGGAGGAGTTATAAAGTTTGATGGCCACAGGCAGGAATGACTTCCTATGACGCTCTGTGTTGCATCTCGGTGGAATGAGTCTCTGGCTGAATGTACTCCTGTGCCCAACCAGTACATTACGTAGTGGATGGGAGACATTGACCAAGATGGCATGCAACTTAGACAGCATCCTCTTTTCAGACACCACCGTCAGAGAGTCCAGTTCCATCCCCACAACATCACTGGCCTTACGAATGAGATTGTTGATTCTGTTGGTGTCTGCTACCCGCAGCCTGCTGCCCCTGCACACAACAGCAAACGTGATCGCACTGGCCACCACAGACTCGTAGAACATCCTCAGCATCATCTGGCAGATGTTAAAGGATGTTAAACAGTGGTTTAAACTGTTTATAGTGCAGTGCAGTCACGGGGGTAATAGAGAGAGGGGGTGGAGGCTATAGAGCGATAGATCAAGTGGACAGCCAGTGCCTTCTCCCAGGGTAGAAACTGCTAATATGAGAGAGCATAATTTTAAGGTGATTGGAGGAATGTATAGGAGGATGTTAGAGATAGTCTTTTTTTCACACAGAGAATGGTGGGTACATGGAACGTGCTGCCAGGGATGGTGTTGGAGGCAAATAGATTAGGGGCATTTAAAAGACTCTTAGATAGGCACATGAATGAAAGGAAAATGGAGGGCTATGTAGGAGGGGAGGGTTAGATTGATCTTGGAGTAGGTTAAAAGACTGGCACAGCATTGGTCAGCTCTCTCCTCAGCCTTTGAAGCTCCAGTGAAACCATGTAAGTTTGTCCAACCTGTTCCAGCTCATGCCCTCTAATCCAGGCAGCATCCTGGGAAACTTCTGCACTCTCTCCAAAGCCTCCAAATCCTCCCTGTAATGGGGTGATCAGAGTTGCAGGCAGTAACATGACTCACCACTCGGTAAGGTCATGGCGAGTCCTTTGTCCAGTGTTATGGTGATGCACTGATGTCTTGTGTGTTGTTTCCTCCTGCAGCTTTACTGGTTTACAATCGAGTTTGGCCTCTGTAAACAGAATGGATCTCTGAAAGCCTACGGAGCTGGCCTTCTCTCATCCTACGGAGAGTTAATGGTAAGGAGGTGAGGTACGGTGGGAAGGATACACAATTTGATATGTCCCATGTGTGGCTGCAGCAGCTACAGATGAGCCTGCTGTTCCACTTCAGATGGGAAGTGGAAAGCAATAGCTATAGAGTCATAGAGACATAGAACACTGCAGCACAGAAACAGACCCTTCAGCCCATCTAGTCCATGCAGAACTATCCTATCATAGAGACATAGAACACTATAGCACAGAAACAGGCCCTTCATCCCATCTAGTCCATGCAGAACTATTCTATCATGGAGACATAGAACACTACGGCACAGATACAGGCCCTTCAGCCCATCTAGTCATGGTCCCGACTGTTAATTCCCCATATTCTCCTAATTCCCTTTGATTGTGGCACACCTGATTTTCATCTAAACCTGCAGCATAAATTTCCCAGCTTTGTATCCACTCATCGCCAGATCGTTGATTTAACCACTGCGGTAATTCACATTCCTGGCCGCTTAGGATTGTGTATTCTAAGCTTTACTTCCATAACGAGGTTTACTTGTGTAACTCTGTCTCTCAGTGTCAAGATAAGTATTACCTGCCGTTTGCCTTTCCCTTCGCCGTTCAGCTCAGCAACGCTCCGTGTCAAAATAAGGGTTGCCTGCCGCCTGCCCTCTGTTTGCCGTTCAGCTCAGCAACGCTCCATGTTAAGATAAGGGTTGCCTGCCGCCTGCCCTCTGTTTGCCGTTCAGCTCAGCAACGCTCCATGTTAAGATAAGGGTTGCCTGCCGCCTGCCCTCTGTTTGCCGTTCAGCTCAGCAATGCTTCATGTTAAGATAAGGGTTGCCTGCCATTTGCCTTTCCCTTCGCCGTTCAGCTCAGCAACGCTCCATGTCAAGATAAGGGTTGCCTGCCGCCTGCCCTTCTGTTTGCCGTTCAACTCCAGCAATGCTTTGCGTCAAGTTCCGGCCATGCCCACACTCTCATCTGCATCCTAACTCTGTCTCCGTGTCAGTGTCCTGCGTTTGGGTTCGCCCTGTTCCTTGCAACACATCTAGTCCATGCCAAAATATTATTCTGCCTGGTCCCATCGACCTGCACCGGGATCATAGCCCTCCATATCCCTCCCATCCACGTACCTATCCAATTTTCTCTTAAATGTTGAAATCAACCCGACGTGCACCACCTACACTGACAGCACATTCCAAGCTCACATCATCCTCTGAGTGAGGAAAATAGCCTCATGTTCCCCTTAAACATTTCACATTAACCCATGACCTCCGGCTGTACTCCCACCCAACCTCAGTGGAAAAAGCCTGCTTGCATTTACTCTATCTATACTCCTTGTAATTTTGTATACTTCGATCAAAACTCCCTGATTCTCCTACGCTCCAGGGAATAAAATCCAAACCTATTGAACCCTCCCCTATAACACAGGTCCTCAAGTCCCGCAACATCTTTGTAAATTTTCTCTGCGCTCTTTCAATCTTATTGCCCTCTTTCCTGTAGGTAGGTGATCGAAACTGCACACAATATTCCAAATTAGGCCTCATCAACTTCTTATACACCTTCAACAAAACTTTCAAATCCTGTACTCAATACTTCTGATTTATGAAGGTCAATGTGCCAAAAGCTTTTTAACTATTCTACTTACCTGTGACACTACTTTCAAGGAGTTATGGACCTCTATTCTCAGATCCCTCTGTTCTACCACACTCATCAGTGCCCTACCGTTCACCGTGTCAGCCCTTCCCAAAGTGCAAACCTCACACTTGTCTGCATTACATGCCATCTGTGATTTTTCAGCTCATTTTTCCAGCTGGTCCAGATTTGATAGCCTTCCTCACTGTCCACTATGCCCCCCAATCTTGGCGTCATCCACAAATTTGCTGATCCAGTTAACGACATTATCAACCAGATCATTGATATAGATGACAAACAACAAAGGTCCCAACATCAGTCCCTGCGGTACTCCACAAGTGACAGATTTCCAGTCAGAGAGGAAACCATCTATTACCACTCTCTGTCTTCTCCCACAAAGGCAATGTCTAATCCAATTTGTTATCTCATCTTGAATGCTGAGTGAATGAACCTTCTTGTCCAACCTCCCTGTGGAGCCTTGTCAAAGTCCATTCAGAAATTTTAACCAATTTCCCCCAGGATCAATAAAGTATGACTATGACTATGACAACGTCCACTGCCCTGCCTTCATTAACTTTCCTGGTAACATCCTATAAGATTGGTTATATTAAACTTGTCTTGAAGAGTTAGATGGAGCTCAGCAAGGAAATTATTCATTATCTTCACTGCATAACCTGGCAATTGGGATTGCTGATCTTGGTAGCAAACTGGACTGGCCTCATCACAATTGTCTTGCAGTTTTTGGAGGCGACAGTGTGCGCAATCTCAGCACAGTATGCCTTAAGATCATAAGACATAGGAGCAGAATTAGGCCATTCAACCCATCGAGTCTGCTCTCCCATTCTATCGTGGCTGATTTATTATCTTTCTCAATCCCATTCTCCTGTCTTCTCCCCATAACCTTTGACACATTGACTAATCAGGAACCTATCAACCTCCACTTTAAATATACCAAACGACTTGGCCTCCACAGTCATTTTTGACAATGAATTCCACAGATTCAGGACCCTCAGGCCAAATAACTTGTTCCTCCTCTCCATTCTAAATGGACTTCCCTCTATTCAGAGGCTGTGCCTGCTGGTCCTAGACTCCCCCCAACCCCCATAGGAAACATCCTCTCCACATCCACTCTATCTACGCCTTTCAATATTCGATAGGGTTCAATGAGATCCTCACCCATTCTTCTAAACTCCAGCAAGTACAGGCCTAGAGCCATCAAGCACTCCTCATACATTAACCCTTTCATTCCTGTGATAATTCTTGTGAATGTCCTTGGGGCCCTCTCCAATAACAGCACATCTTTTTCTTAGATAGGGAGCCCAAAACTGTTTTGTTGCTCGTGACTGAAACCATGAATTTTGAACCAAGAGTTGTTTGAATCCCAAGGGGAACATGTGTTTGGTCTTCTCATTGCTGCCACAACCAACGTTTGGCATACCGATCTGACCCTTAAACCTTGGTGAGCTCTGTTCTCAATACCCCTCGGTTGCCATCAGTTACGTGCAATCTTCACGTGCTGATCTGAGCGATGACTGATGAACTTCCTCCTACCTTTCTTCCTAATGTTAGGCTTGGTAAGTGATCTTAGGGCATTCATATATCGGAGCCTCCAATATTTCCAAATTATGCTTCCGTAGACATGGGCACCCCAGAGCGCAATGGGGCCAATTATGTAATCTTTAAATTCTATTGTACAGCCCATGATAGGATAATGTAGGAGCTTTGGAGAGAGTGCAGAGGAGATTTACCAGAATGCTGCCTGGATTGGAGAGCATGTCCTATGAGAATAGTTTTTGTGAGCTCGGGCTCTTCTCTGTGGAGTGAAGGAGAATGAGAGGTGACTTGATGGAGGTACGCAAGATGATAAGAGGCATAGATGGAGTGGAGTGGACAGCCAACGCCTTTTCACCTGGGCAGAAATGGCTAACACAATGGGGCATAATTTTCAGGAGGGTGGAGGGAAGTATAGGGGGGATATCAGAGGTAGGCATTTTACACAGAGAGGGTAAGTATGTGGATTGTGCTGCCAGATCTATTATTTATTTAGAGATATAGTGTGGGAGAGGCTCTTCTGACCTCAGAGCCGCAGCAACCAGCAACCCCGCTAATTTAACACTGGCCTAATCAGGGGACAATATAGAGTGACCAGTTAACCTACTAACCGGTACGTCTTCGGACTGTGGTGGGAAACTGGAACACGAGGAGGAAACCCTCATGGTTCACGGGGAGAAGGTACAAACTCTTTAGAGATTGAAGTCTGAATTCTGGGAGGCCCGGGGCCTGTAATAACCTCCCGTTTCTGTAGCCAATTAGAGACATCTAAGGGACTCTTAAATAGGCACATGGATGAAGGAAATATGGAGGGCTATGTGGGAGGGGAGGGTTAGATTGATATTAGAGTAGGTTAAAAGGTCGGCACAACATCATGGACCGAAGGGCCTGTACTGTGCTGTACTGTCTGTGACCTAAACTGTTAACATGAAACATGGTGGCCAATCAGCACACAGCAGTAATAACTAGATAGTTCCCTTCTGACAGTGAGGTGCTCCCTCACCTCCACCTTCCCACAGTGGGACGCTCCCTCACTAGAATCCTCCCACAGTGGGACACTCCCTCATTAGTGCCCCCACAGTGGGATGCTCCCTCACCCCCACCCTCCCACAGTGGGACGCTCCTTCACCTCCACCCTCCCACAGTGGGACGCTCCCTCACCTCCACCCTCCAACAGTGGGATGCTCCCTCACCTCCACCTTCCACAGTGGAACACTCCCTCACTAATGTCCTCCCACAATGGGACGCTCCCTCACTCGAATCCTCCCACAGTGGGACACTCCCTCACTAGTGCCCTCACAGTGGGATGCTCCCTCACCCCCACCTTCCCACAGTGGGATGCTCCTTCACCTCCACCCTCCCACAGTGGGATGCTCCCTCACCTCCACCCTCCCACAGTGGAATGCTCCCTCACCTCCACCCTCCCACAGTGGAATGCTCCCTCACCTCCACCTTCCCACAGTGGGACGCTCCCTCACTAACGTCCTCCCACAATGGGACGCTCCCTCGCTAGCATCCTCCCACAGTGGGACGCTCCCTCACTAGCATCCTCCCACAGTGGAACGCTCCCTCGCTAGCATCCTCCCACAGTGGGACGCTCCCTCACTAGCGTCGTCCCACAGTGGGAGGCTCCCTCACTAGTGCCCCCACAGTGGGATGCTCCAGCAGTAATGCCTATTCCGCAGTGCTCTCCTTCAGTACTCCCAGTGGATCATTCCCTCCGTATCACCCCTCCCACGTTATTGCCTCTCCGACAGAGCAGCGCTCCCTCAGTACCATGATCTCACGGCCCTGTGCGCCCTCACGAATGCTTCTAGCCCCTCGTCACCGCGCCCAGAGTCAGGCAGGTGTTGTCTTCAGTACCGCATCGCGTCTCTCCAGGCGGGCCATGGCAGAGTCTTGCCCCTCACAAACACCCACTGGAATGGGGCTTGCAGAGCCACCGGAACGGGCGCTGTAACTAATAGTTGGTGTCTCCGTGCGCAGTACTCGCTGTCCGGGAAGCCCCAGTACAAATCCTTCGACCCCGAGGTGACCGCTCTCCAGATCTACCAGGACCAGACCTACCAGCCGGCCTACTTTGTATCGGAGAGTTTCGAAGACGCAAAATCCAAACTGTGGTAAGACTCCCGCGCCCTCACCTCACGTTTGTTCGTTGTGTGTCGTGTGTACGACATGGGTGATCATGGTCTTTGATCACAGTTGTTCTTGGCAAATGTTTCCACAGAAGTGGTTCCCCTAATCTGAGGAAAGACATCCTTGCCATAGAGGGAGTACAAAGAAGGTTCACCAGATTGATTCCTGGGATGGCAGGACTTTCATATGATGAAAGACTGGATCGACTAGGCTTATACTCTCTGGAATTTAGAAGATTGAGGGGGGATCTGATTGAAACGTATAAAATTCTAAAGGGATTGGACAGGGTAGATGCAGGAAGATTGTTCCCGATGTTGGGGAAGTCCAGAATGAGGGGTTACAGTTTGAAAATAAAGGGGAAGCCTTTTAGGACCGAGATGAGGAAAAACATCTTCACACAGAGAGTGGAGAATCTGTGGAATTCTCTGCCACAGGAAACAGTTGAGGCCAGTTCATTGGCTATATTTAAGAGGGAGTTGGATATGGCCCTTGTGGCTAAAGGGATCAGGGGGTATGGAGGGAAGGCTGGCACAGGGTTCTGAGTTGGATGATCAGCCATGATCGTACTGAATGGCAGTGCAGGCTCGAAGGGCCAAATGACCTACTCCTGCACCTATTTTCTATGTTTCACAGTTTCTAGTAACTTCTTCTGGGCAGTGCCTTTACAAGACCGACGACCCCATTATCAATACTCTTCAGAGATTGTCTGCCTGGTGTCAGTGGTTGCTCTTGTGACATGCACTAGCTGCTCACGCAACCATCCACCACCTGCTCCCACAGCTTCACTTGACCCTGATTGCGGGAGTGAGGCTACATTTCGCCCGAGGATGACCTGCAGGCTAGCAGAAGGAAGGAGTGCCATACCTCTCCTTTGGTAGAGACGTATCCCACCCCGCCACACAGATTGTAGATAGAAATATTTTACATTTCTGTAGTGGCTTCACAAATCACACACAATCCTCGCAGCCTGTTAAGTGCTTCTAAAGTGGTGTCACAGTTGGTAACAGCCAATCAGGACACACTGCAAATCAGAGACAAGCAGTTAGGAACAGAATTAGACCAACTTGGCCCTTCAAGCCCTCCTACCATTTCGTAAGACCACAAACATCTCTTCTGTGCCAGTTTCCCATGGACGTCAGTTCCTTAATCTCTCAAAGAGCTGTCCACCTTCCCTACAGATACCAACAACGATCCAGCCTCCAGAACTCTAGGGGGTAGGAATTCCAGGGAGCCAATCCACTCGGTGAGATCTTGCTCCTGCACACCTCAGTTTTAAATATCTGCCATCTTGTGGAGAGGCACGCAGTCCAGAAACAGGCCCTTCAGCCCAAAACATGAATGCCAACCCATCTAGGTCTGTCCCATTTGACTCTGTTCGGCCCATAACCCTTTCAATCTGCTTTAACCATACACCTGTCCAAAAGTCTTGCTGTTGTTAAAGTATTCATGTCAACCACTTTCTCAAGGAGTTCGTTCCATCTATGGACCATCCTCTGGGTGAAAGATTTCCCCCTCAGATTCTTGTTAAATCTCTCCTCTCTACCCTAAACCAATGCCCTGTAGTCCTTGATTCCCTAAACGTGGGAAACAGTCTGCTTCGTCGTGATTTAATATACCTCTATAAGATGACTCCCTCAGTCTCCTGTGCTACAGTGAAAAAAGTCCTTGCTCTCAACTTCTCTCTATAACACAGTCCCTCAAGTCTTGACAGTCTTGTGAGACCATGGATCTGCGCCTGGAAAGTCTTCACTCTCCAGGGCGCAGGCCTGGGCAAGGTTGTATGGAAGACCGGTAGTTGCCCATGCTGCAAGTCTCCCCTCTCCACGACACCGATGTTGTCCAAGGGAAGGGCATTAGGACCCATACAGCTTGGCACCGGTGTCGTCGTAGAGCAATGTGTGATTAAGTGCCTTGCTCAAGGACACAACACGCTGCCTCGGCTGGGGCTGGAAATCACGACCTTCAGATCGCTAGTCCAATGCCTTAACCACTTGGCCATGTGCCCACACAAAGTCTTGACAACATCCTCATAAACTTTGACATTTACCATCATCAATTTTTCCCCTCCCCCCACTCCTTATGTCCTAAGGCTTAGGATTCTACATTTTTAATCACTTCTCTTTCTTTGATACTCCAAAGGATACAGAAATGACTACCGCCATTTTGATAGGAATATAATTTCGTAACTGTGCAGAATATGACCAATTAATGTATGAACCCAAATGTATTTGCGATGTTGGAGGAAACTGGAGCACCTGGGGGGAAACATGATTGTGCAAACCCCACGCAGACAGCACCTGAGATCAGGATTGAGCCTCAGTCTTTCACATGGCGAGACAGCAATTCCACCAACTGCACCATGGTGCTACTCTGTGTGGGGTCAATCTCAGAGAGAGTTAGAGAGTCATAGAACATTGCAAAACAGCTACGGGCCCTTTGGCCCATCTCATCCTTGTTAAACTATCATTCTGCCCTGTCCCATTGACCCACAATGGGACCAGGCCCTCTATATCCCATCCATCCATGTATCTATCCGAACTTAAATTTTGGAATCAAATCCGCATCCATTACTTCCACTTCTTTCCTCACTCTCTCTACTCTCTGAGTGAAGAAATTCCTCCTCAGATTCCCCTTAAATATTTCAATTCACATTCTTAACCTATGATCGCGAGTTCTAGTCTCACCCAACCTTAAGTGGAAAATGCCTGCTTGTGTTTACCTTATCTATGCCCCCTTGTCTCTCTCCCTCGCTCTCCTGTGCTCCAGGGAGTAAGGTCCAAACCTGTTTAACCTTTCCCTATAACTCAGTCCCACAAGTCCCAGTAACATCCTTGTCAATTTTCTCTGCACTCTTTCAATCTTATTGCTATCTTTCCTGTAAGTAGGTGACCAGATCTGCACACAATACTCCAAATTTGGCCTCACAGATGTCTTGCACAACTTCAATATTCAATATTCATCAAAAGCCTTCAATCTATGCATCAATCCAACTGTCAAACACCCATCCACACCACTTCTACATTCTTTACTTTATCGTTAATTTAGACTTTACTTTATTGTCGCCGAACAATTGATACTAGAGTGTACAATCATCACAGCGATATTTGATTCTGCGCTTCACACTCCCTGGAGTACAAATCGATGGTAAACATTAAAAATTAAAATTATAAATCATAAACAGAAAGTAGAAAAATGGGAAGTAAGGTAGTGCAAAAAACCCGAGAGGCAGGTCCGGATATTTGGAGGGTACGGCCCAGATCCGGGTCAGGATCCGTTCAGCAGTCTTATCACAGTTGGAAAGAAAATGTTCTGAAATCTGGCCGTACAAGTCCTCAAGCTCCTGAGCCTTCTCCCGGAGGGAAGAGGGATGAAAAGTTGTGTTGGCTGGGTGGGTCGTGTCCTTGATTATCCTGGCAGCACTGCTCTGACAGTGTGCGGTGTAAAGTGAGTCCACGGACAGAAGATTAGTTTGTGTGATGTGCTGCGCTGTGTTCATGATCTTCTGCAGCTTCTTTCGGTCTAGGACAGGGCAACTTCCATACCAGATTGTGATGCACCCTAGAAGAATGCTTTCTATGGTGCATCTATAAAAATAAGTGAGGGTTTTAAGGGACAGACCAAATTTCTTTAGCTTTCTCAGGAAGTAGAGGTGCTGGTGGGCCTTCTTGGCAGTGAACTCTGCTTGGTTGGACCAAGTCAGGTCATTTGTGATATTGACCCTGAAGAACTTAAAGCTTTCGGCCTGTTCCACTTGCGCACCACGAATGTAAATGGGATAGTGTGGTCCGCTACTCCTTCTGAAGTCAACAACCCATTCCTTCGTCTTGCTGACGTTGAGGGATAGGTTATTGTCTTCACACCATGCCACCATTTTGTCCCACTCAGTGCGCTCAGATCCAACTACTCAAGTAAATAATTTAGAGGTCGATTGATCCACCAACCTGCTCCCGGACCATTGCTTTAGGACCTTCCTGCCTGGCTGGGATGATAGTACCGAACAGTTATTACTATGAAGACAAATGCAGCCTTTAGCAGTGAGCTTTACCCCATTCCCATTTCAGGCAGTTATGAAGTGACACTTCACCTGCACGTTTGTCAGTGTCATTTACTGTATCTGGTGCTCCTAGTGTAACATCCTCTACATTGTCGAGATCCAGCATAGGATTGGGGACTGCTTCATCAAGCACCTTCATTCTAACCACCACAAAAGATGGGTTTTCTCAGTGGCCACCTATTTCAACACGAAATTCACATTTCCACTCCAACATGTCGGTCCACGGCCTCCTCTACTGCTATGACGAGGCCACACTCAGGTTGAAGGAGGAACACCTTATATTTCGTCTGGGTAGCCTCCAAACTGATGGCACGAACATGAATTTCTCTAACTTCTGGAAATTTCTCCCCCCGCCCACTTTCATATTCCCCATTCTCACCTGCCAATCGCATCCCTCCTCCCCTTTCTCCCATGGTCCACTGTCCTCTCCTATCAGATTCCTTCTTCTTCAGGCCGTTACCTCTTCCACCTACCCCACCCACCTTCCTCCTCACTTTTCCCTCCCTTCACCTTCTTACTCTGGCTTCTGCCCATTGCTTTCCAGTCCTGTTGAAGGGGCATCAGCTGCTTTCTCTCAGACATAGATACGCCCTGATCTACTAAGTCCCTCCAGCAGTTTGTGTGTTTTGCTCTGGATTTTCAACATCTGCAAGATCCCTTGTTGATTTCTGCCTTTGTGTCTTTGAGCAGGATGTATGCCTCCAAGATCAGGAGACCTTTCTCACTGCGCTATGACCCACTGACCTGCAGTGTGGAGATCCTGGACAAGGCACACAAGGTCAAGGATGCACTGGCCCAGGTCAGAGAAGACCTCAGAAAACTCTGCTCTGCTCTCAATAAACTTTCCTAAATGATTCTTTACAGGGTGCGGTGGGGATGGGGGTGGGGGGGGGGGAGAACTTTGCTCTGTAGGACTTATCCTTAGGGGCTGCAGGAAAGTGGCTCATTGGCCGTGGTTGGCAGCTCATCTAGGAGAAGGAAAACTCTGATCTCAGACCTCCACCGCCTTGTGGCTTTACCCACTCATGGGGAGGGCTTCAGAAACAAACCCTGAGGATAAGTCCGGAGCTAAAGTCCCTCAGGTAGTCCTACACTGAGTTCAGCGATAACTGGCAACTCCCGTGATGCTGCTGGTGCCAAACTGTGTCGCATCCTTTATCTACCATTCCTTTGCATTTACCAGCTGAATGGAGAGGAGGAGCCCGCTGCTCGGACAACAGCTTGCTCTCCACATCATCCTGTCCTGGCCTGCGTACCCGTTTACATACACAACCAGACTGCAACACCCATGGTCGACCCCAACCAACAGAGGGCCTCAGTCTCTCAGGGGTCTGCTTGTTACAAACCTACCCAATCTCCCTGAAATACAGTGAGTAGTCTAGATTCTGTGAAATCAACTAAAATTTTATGGAAAAATTCTGTTGGGTTGGACTGTTTAATTGTCATTATCTCTCTGTTTAATTATTATTTTCTTTGCAGCTTAACAATTAGCTAAAAATTAAACGCCTGCTTGTATTTTATATAATTACTTATATACGTGCAAATGTTTATTGTTTCCTAGCGGTCATAGCGTGTATATGTGTTTATTCAGTATGTCCCTGAGTGGTTACGTTTGTATGATTCTGAAAAGCCCTGGAAGATTCCCTGGTGCTGCATTATTTGAATGGGGGTCTGATTGGCTGACTCGTATGGGCAAATTTGAAGAGAATATTTCTCATCTATGAGTACAAGAAGAGTTGAGCATGAGATTGCACCGTCTTCTTTCTTTCTGCTTCTCTCTGCCTTCACTTAGTAGACCTCTTCCATTTTTCGAATTTCTTTGCTTAATAAAACGATTGTGAAGCAACAAGTTCTATGCCTCTGTTCTGACTTTGAGAGAACCTCACATTAAAAACATCAGAATCCAATAATTCCTCAATGCAGAATTTAACGTGCCTGAGTAAATATGACAGGCGCTAGAACATGTGAGCTTAGATGTATATTTGTGTTCAGATGCACTTCGATATAATTCTAAATCTGTCTCAGTGAGGCATTTATCATGGGAGACAGAGATGGGCTCATTGGATGGGGTATTGGATAGGGATGCTGCGTAGAGTTTTGGATGGGGCTGTTGGGTGTTAGATGGGGGTTGGATGGAGATGTTGCTTGCCGATGTCGGTTAGGTTGTTGGATGGGGTGTTGAATGGGATGTTGGATGAGGGTGTTAGGTGGTTTTGGACGGGTGTTGGATGGGGTTGTTGGGTGCGGTGTTGGTTGGGAGTGTTGGATGGGATATTGGGTGTGGGAGTTAGGGGTGTTGGATGTGTGTATTGGATGGGGAAATTAGATGGGGAGTTGGATGTGTGTATTGGATGGGGAGTTGGATGTGTGTATTGGATGGGGGTGGTGGATGGGGAGGTGGATGGGGTGTTGGATGTGGGTGTTAGGTGGGATTCAGATTTAGATTTATTTATCATATGTATATTGAAACACAGTGAAACGTACCATTTACTTTAACAACCAACACAACCTAAGGATGTCCTGGGGGCAACCTGGAAGTGTCATCATACATTCTGGAATCAACATACAGGACTATGTAAATCTTATGCATATACTCTATATATAGCTAGGGTGCCTAAGATTATTGCACAATATTCTGGTAATTTTGTGTATTGTAAGGTATAATTGGAGTAAGGGGATATATGAGGCTATCAGGCAAGAACTTGGAAGCATAAATTGGGAACAGATGTTCTCAGGGAAGTGTATGGAAGAAATGTAGCAAATGTTCAGGGGATAGTTGCATGGCGTTCTGCATAGGTATGTTCCAATGAGACAGTGAAAGGATGGTAGGGTACAGGAACCGTGGTGTACAAAGGCAGTTGTAAATCTAGTCAAGAAGAAAAGAAGAGCCTACGAAAGGTTCAAAAAACCAGGTAGTGATAGAGATCTAGAAAATTATAAGGTTAGCAGGAAGGAGCTTAAGAAAGAAATTAGGAGAGCCAGAAGGCATTGGCGGATAGAATTAAGAAAAACCCCAAGGCATTCTACAAGTACGTGAAGAGCAAGAGAGAATAGGACCAATCAAGTGTGACAGTGGAAAAGTGTGTATGGAATCGGAAGAGATAGCAGAGGTACTTAATGAATACTTAGCTTCAGTATTCACTATGGAAAAGGATCTTGGCGATTGTAGGGATGACTTACAGTGGACTGAAAAGCTTGAGTATGTAGATATTAAGAAAGAGGATGTGCTGGAGCTTTTGGAAAGCATCAAGTTGGATAAGTCACCGGGACCGAACGAGATGTACCCCAGGCTACTGTGGGAGGTGAGGGAGAAGATTGCTGAGCCTCTGGCAATGATCTTTGCATCATCAATGGGGATAGGAGAAGTTCTGGAGGATTGGAGGGTTGTGGATATTGTTCCATTATTCAAGAAAGGGAGTAGAGATAGCCCAGGAAATTATAGACCAGTGAGACTTACTTCAGTGGCTGGTAAGTTGATGGAGAAGATCCTGAGAGGCAAGATTTATGATTTAGGAGAGGCATAATATGATTAAGGATAGTCAGCATGGGTTTGCGAAAGGCAGGTCGTGCCTTACGAGCCTGATTGAATATTTTGAAGATGAGACCAAACACATTGATGAAGGGAAAGCAGTAGATGTAGTGTATATGGATTTCAGCAAGGCATTTGATAAGGTACCCCATGCAAGGCTTATTGAGACAGTAAGAAGGCATGGGATCCAAGGGGACATTGCTTTGTGGATCCAGAACTGGCTTGCCCACAGAAGGCAAAGAGTGGTTCTAAACGGGTCATATTCTACATGGAGGCCGGTGACCAGTGGTGTGCCTCAGGGATCTGTTCTGGAACCCCTTCTCTTTGTGATTTTTATAAATGACCTGGATGAGGAAGTGGAGGGATGGGTTACTAAGTTTGCTGATGACACTAAGGTTGGGGGTGTTGTGGATAGTGTGGAGGGCTGTCAGAGGTTACTGCGGGACATCGATAGGATGCAAAACTGGGCTAAAAGTGGCAGATGGAGTTCAACCCAGATAAATGTGAAGTGGTTCATTTTGGTAGGTCAAATATGATGGCAGAATATAGTATTAATGGAAGACTCTTGGCAGTGGAGGATCAGAGTGATCTTGGGGTCCAAGTCCATAAGACACTCAAAGCTGCTGCGCAGGTTGACTCTGTGGGTAAGAAGGCGTACGATGCATTGGCCTTCATCAATCGTAGGATTGAGTTTAGTAGCCGAGAGGTAATGTTGCAGCTATATAGGACCCTGGTCAGACCCCACTTGGAGTACTGTGCTCAGTTCTGGTCGCCTCACTACAGGAAGGATGTGAAAACCATAGAAAGAGTGCAGAGGAGATTTACAAGTATTTTGCCTGGATTGGGGAGCATGCCTTTTGAGAATAGGTTGAGTGAATTCGGCCTTTTCTCCTTGGAGCGACGGAGGATGAGAGGTGACCTGATAGAGGTGTATAAGATGATGAGAGGCATTGATCGTGGGCACAGTTTTAAGGTGCTTGGAAGCAGGTACAGAGGAGATATCAGGAGTAAGTTTTTTACGCAGAGAGTGGTGAGTGCATGGAATGGGCTGCCGGCAATGGTAGTGGAGGTGGATACGATAGGGTCTTTTAAGAGACTCCTGGACAGGGACATGGAGCTCAGAAAAATAGAGGGCTATGGATAACTCTAGGTAATTTCTCACGTAAGGACATGTTCGGCACAGCTTTGTGGGCCAAAGTGCCTGTATTGTGCTGCAGGTTTTCTATGTTTCTATGTACTGCCACTGCAATACCTTAAAACAAAAAATAACAAAAATTTCATGGAATATGTGAGTGATGATAACCCTGTTTCTGATGTGCATTTCTATTGTGGACTGCGAGTGGGAAGGGGACAGGAAGAGGGGAGTCTTAGTTGGGAAAAGGGGAAGGGAGAGGGGAGAGGATGGGAAGCAACAGAGAGACATTCTGTAATGATCAATAAACTATTTGTTTGAAATTAAACCACCTTGCCTGATGTCTCAAGGCTGGGTGTGTCTGCACCCACACCACCCCCCACCCCTGACATTCCTTCTCTGCCACCTGTCCCACTCCCTTCCCGTTGAACACCTCCCTCACCATTCCCAACACCATTTTCCCCCACCAGATTTACAAACACGCTCTCCACTCTGTTGACAAATACAGCATTGCGCAAATATCTCAGGTGCTCCAGCAATATACACTGTATAATGTATATGCCTAAGACGTTTACATAGTACTGTATATGCCTGTAATTGTTCAGTGAATTTTCCAGTAATTGTGATACAGTTTCTTCTGTATTTTTCCAGAAGCTTCTGAGTTATCAGTAGCCAGTGTCACACCACTTGAATCTGGCCATTTCATGGGTTAATTTTTATCACTGTGATGTTGTTATCTCTCGTCTTCATATGAGACGACCACGACTGCTCGTTCCTTTGTCTTTTCTTCTCTCAGCCCCTTTCTTGGTCATCTTCTACTCTTCCAACACGTAATAAAACAATTGAAAGCATTATGTCCTATATCTCACTCTTGTATTCCTAAGAACCTTTGGATCACAGAAATATCAGGATCCAACAAGGGGGTATTAGAGGTCAGGCCAGAGTCCAGGTTGGGGAACCCCGCAGTCGAAGGCCAGTGATTCTCATGCGTGGATATTGTGTCAGCAAGTGCTGTGGACAACGACCAGTGGAAATGTGGGTTGGTGAGCCCTCCCACCACCCCCGCCCCACCGGCTGGCGGATCCCAGGAGGTTCATGCAGGCAAGCGGCACAAGGCTGTTGGCTCATTAGGTCATCGAGACCAGAGTTTGAGGCCTGCACTTCGCCATCCTGGCATTGACAAGTCTTGGAGTTGATAGTGAAGGCTGAAATCCAATGGCCAAGGAGCAAAGTCAGAGACTATGCAGTCCAGAGGTCAAGTTACGACAGCCAAACCCGTATGCCTGCTAGGCCACAAGTCCACTCAAGGCTGGAGGCCTAGAGGTGGCTAGTCCTGGAGTTAGAGACTGTGTATGTGGGTGGCTGAGTGATTGGGAGGGAGGAAAGGGGCTTGTTTTGCTGTTGTTGTTGCTTGGGTTGTTCCGCTGAGCATCGTGGGTAGGCTATGTTGGCACTGGAATGGGTGGGAACACTTGCAGGCTGCCCCCAGCACAACCTTAGGTGTGTTGGTCGTTAACACAAACAACACATTTCACTGCCTCTTTCCATTCATGTCTGATCAATAAACTTCAACTTGAATCAATACTTCATTCAAGTATTGAATCTTGAGATACTTGATACTTGAGAAATAAAAATAAAAGTGTAAATAAGTTATGGAATATTTATGGAATGTCAGAATTCTCTTGAGCTGGGCCATTTCAGGGGTAAGAACTGTTCATAGTGGTGTGGCTGGTTTGACGTATTAGCAGGACTGGGTAAGGATAGCAGATGATCTTCTTTAGAACATAGAATACTACAGCACATTACAGGCCCTTCGGCCCACAATGTTGTGCCGACCCTCAAACCCTGCCTCCCATATAACCCTCCACCTTAAATTCCTCCATATACCTGTCTAGTAGTCTTTTAAACTTCACTAGTGTATCTGCCTCCACCACTGACTCAGGCAGTGCATTCCACGCACCAACCACTCTCTGAGTAAAAACCCTTCCTGTAATATCCCCCTTGAATTTCCCACCCCTTATCTTAAACCATGTCCTCTTGTATTGAGCAGTGGTGCCCTGGGGAAGAGGCGCTGGCTATCCACTCTATCTATTCCTCTTAACACCTTGTATACCTCTATCATGTCTCCTGTCATCCTCCTTCTCTCCAAAGAGTAAGCCCTAGCTCCCTTAATCTCTGATCATAATGCATACTCTCTAAACCGGGCAGCATCCTGGTAAATCTCCTCTGTACCCTTTCCAATGCTTCCACATCCTTCCTATAGTGAGGCGACCAGAACTGGACCCAGTACTCCAAGTGTGGCCTAACCAGAGTTTTATAGAGCTGCATCATTACATCGCGACTCTTAAACTCTATCCCTCGACTTATGAAACACCCCGTAAGCTTTCTTGACTGCCCTACCTACCTGTGAGGCAACTTTCAGGGATCTGTGGACATGTACCCCCAGATCCCTCTGCTCCTCCACACTACCAAGTATCCTGCCATTTACTTTGTACTCTGCCTTGGAGTTTGTCCTTCCAAAGTGTACCACCTCACACTTCTCTGGGTTGAACTCCATCTGCCACTTCTCAGCCCACTTCTGCATCCTATCAATGTCTCTCTGCAATCTTCGACAATCCTCTACACTATCTACAACACCACCAACCTTTTTGTCGTCTGCAAACTTGCCAACCCAACCTTCTACCCCCACATCCAGGTCGTTAATAAAAATTTGTAGGGTATTAGTGAACATCTTAATAGCTCCCTACTCATTTTTCAAATCACTATTGGTTTAGTTGTTTGAACTTAAATTCTAATTACGCCGTGAAGAACATTGAACTTCCTGAAAGAGGGTTCCCTCTGGCTTCTTCTCCCTTACTTCTCAGTCCAGATGAAGGGTCTCAGCCCAAACCCATCAACTGTTTATTCCCCTACCTGACCTGCTAGGTCCCTCCAGTATTTTGTGTGTATTGCTCAAGATTACCAGCATCTGCAGAATCTTGTGTTTAGAATTCCAGGAATCCCTTTTGTCAAAACGATTCTGGAAAAGAGTTTAGTTGATGTTTCAGGCTGAGACCCTTCGTCAGGACATAGTCTTTTCCATGGATGTTCCTGGCCTGCTGAGTTCCTCCAGCATTTTGTGTGTGCTGATGGGATTTTCAGCCTCTGCAGAATTTCTTTTGCTTGTGAGAGGGTTCAAAGGAGGATCATGAAAATGATTCCAGGATTGACTGACGTCTCATGAAGAGCATTTGGCGGCTCTGGGCCTGTACTCACTGGAATTTAGAAGAATGACCTAATTGAAACTCATTGAATGGTGAAAGGCCTCAATAGAGTGGATGTGGAGAGGACGTTTCCTATGACCATTAGACCATAAGATATTGGAAAAGAATTAGATCATTTGGCTCATCGAGTCTGCTCCGCCATTTCATCATGGTGATCCAATTGTCCCCTCAGCCCCAACCTCCTGCCTTCTTCCCATATTCCTTCATGCTCTGACCAATCAAGAATCTATCAATCTCTGCCTTAAATATACATAAAACTTGGCCTCCACTGTTGCCCGTGGTAAAGAATTCCACAGATTCACCACTCTCTGGCTAAAGAAATTCCTCCTCATCTCCATTCTAAAAGGAAGCCCCTCTTTCTAAGTCTGTGTCCTCTGATCTTAGACTCTTCCACCATAGGAAGTATCCTCTCCACATCCACTCTATCAAGGAATTTCACCATTCAATGGGTTTCAATGAGGTCACTCCTCATTCTTCTGAATTCTAGTGAACACAGGCCCAGAGCCATCAAACACTGTTCATATGCCAGGCCATTTAATCCTAAAAACATTTCGTGAATCTCCTTTGAACCCTCTCCAGTTTCAGCACATTTTTCTAAGATTTGGGGCCCAAAACTGCTTACAATACTCCAAGTGAGGCCTCACTAGTGCTTTATAAAGTCTCAATATGACATCCTTGCTTTTATATTCTAATCCTCTTCAAATGAATGCTAACATTGCATTTGTCTTCCTCACCACAGACTCAACCTGCAAATTACCCTTTAGGGAATCCTGCACAAGGACTCCTAAGTACCTTTGCACCTCAGATTTTTGTATTTTCTTTCATTTAGAAAATAGTCAACTCTTTCATTTCTTCTACCAAAGAGCATGACCATACACTTCCCAACACTGTATTCCATCTGCCACTTCTTTGTCCATTTTCCCAATCTGTTTAAGTCCTTCTGTAGCTTCTCTTCTTCCTCAAAACTACCTGCTCTCCACCTATCTTCATATTATCTGTAAACTTTGCAGCAAAACCATTAATTCCATCACCCAAATCATTAACATATAATGTAAAAAGAATCGGTCCCAACACAGACCCTTGTGAAACACCACTAGTCACTGGCAGCCAACCAGAAAAGTCTCCCTTTATTCCTACTCTTTGCCTCCTGCTAATCAGCCACTGCTTTATCCATACTAGAATTTTTCTGGTAACACCATGGCTTGTTAAGCAGCCTCATGTGTGGCAACTTGTCAAAGGCCTTCTGAAAACCCAGGTGCACAACTGCAACCAATTCTCCTTTGTCTATCTTGCTTGTTATTTCTTCAAAGAATTTCAACAGATTTGTCAGGCAAGGGTTTTCCCTTGAGGAAACCATGCTGACTATGGCCTATTTTATCATGTGCCTCCAAGTACCCTGAGACCTCATCCTTAATAGTCAGCTCCAACATCTTCCCAACCACCGAGGTCAGACTAACAGGCCTAAAGCTTCCTTTCTTCTTCCTCTCTCCCTTCTTGAAAAATGGAGAGACATTTGCAATTTTCCAATCTTCCAGAACCATTCCAGAATCTAATGATTCTTCAAAGATCATTACTAATGCTTTCAAAATCTCTTCAGCCGCATCTTTCAGAATTCTGGGGTGTACACTGTCTAATCCAATTGACTTATCTACCCTCAGACCTTTCAGTTTCCCAAGTAACTTCACACACTTCATGACCCCCGACACCTGGAACTTCCACCATAGTGCTAGTGTCATCCACGGTGATGACTGACACAAAATACTTATACAGTTCATCCACTATTTCATTATCCTCCATTACTACCTCTCCAGCAAAACGATATCTACACTTGCCTCTCTATTACACTGTATGTATCTGAAGAAACTTTTCGTATTCTCTTAAATATTATTGGCTAGCTTACTTTCATATTCTATCTCTTCCTTCTCAATGACTTTTTTAGTTGTCTTATAGGTTTTTAAAATCTTCCCAATCCTCACTAATTTTTGCTCTATTATATGTCCTCTCTATGGCTTTTATATTGGCTTTGATTTCCCTTGTTATCCACAGTTGTATCATCTTTCCTTTAGAATACTTCTTCCTCTTTGAGATGTATATATCCTGTGATTTCAAAATTGCTTCCAGAGATTCCAGCCATTGCTGTTCTGCCATCATCCCTGCCAGTGTTCTTTTCCGATCAATTCTGGCCAACTCCTCTCTCGTGCCTCTGTAATTCCCATTACTCCACTGTAATACAAATACATCCGACTTTAGCTTCTCCTTCTCAAATTTCATTGGGAATTCAATCATATTATGATCACTTTCCCCTAAGGGTTCTTTTACCTTGAGCTCTCTAATCAATTCTGGTTCATTACACAACACTCAATCTGGAATAGCTGATTCTTTAGTAGGCTCAACCACAAGTTGCTCTAAAAAGCCATCTTGTAGACACTCTAGAAACCCCCTCCTGTAATCCAGCCCCAACCTGATTTTCCCAATCATCCTGCATATTGCAATCCCCAATGACTGTTGTAACATTACCCTTATGGCATGCATTTTCTACCTCCCACTGTCATTTGTAAACCAAATCCTTAATACTGTTTGGGAGTCTGTATACAATTCCTCTCAGGGTTTTTTTTACCCTTGCAGTTCCTTAGCTCAATCCAGAATGATTCAACACCTTTTGACCTTATGTTACCCCCTTCTAATGATTTGATTTTATTTTTTACCAAGAGAGCAATTCCGCCCCCTCTGCCTTCCTACCTGTGGAACAAGCTGCCAGAGCGAGCTCGATATCAAGGTTTAAGAGAAGTTTAGCTAGACACATGGATAGCAGGGGTGAGGGGTGTAGAGGGCTATAGTCCCAGTGTAGGTTGATCGGAGCAGACAGTTTAAATGGTTTGGCATGTACTAGATGGGCCAAAGGGCCTGATTCTGTGCTGTTCTTTTCTATGACTGTATAACTCATAAAATCCTGAAGTGGAGGAAAGAAAAATGATAAAACTGTAAACGTAACTTTGCTGGATCAAATAACGACAGCACATGAAGATTGTTACTTATCTTTTCACCTGTTTATTTCTTCAAGCTCAGCGGGCGAGTGAACTTGGACCCGATATCAGGGAGAGACCCTTTCTCATCTCCCCGGCAGTTCTACAAGTTCACTGCCCGATGTCAGAATTGTCAGCAGTTATAAGGCCACCAATTCAAAAGAACAAACAGTTTGATAACCATTCCGGTGAAGTCAATGGACTATTGATACAGAGAACAATCAGTTTGATAACCATTCCGGTCAAGTCAATGGATTATTGATACAAAAGTACAATCAATTTGTTAGACACTCCAGCCACCTTAATTAAAGAAAAGAATGTCCTACCTGGTTTGCTGGAGTCACAACTTAATGACAAAGATAAAAACATCCATCAAATTTGTGCTTTAATTAAGAAAGGAATGTTCTGTCTAATTTCCATCAAGTACTGCTTTTTGTCAAAATCAAAAGATGTGAAAAGCCCAGAGACATCTTATGTGGATCTGGGCGAACTTTAATTATCTTGCTCCAAAGAAGGCAGCTGTGGGACATTATTCAAACACACTGCAGTCACAGACATAGTCAGTACTTGATTCATTATTTATAGGGATCTGAGAATCCCCCATTCCCTTAAACTTAAAAGAGATACAAGATGATGAAACACAAAATCTATCAATTTCTTCAAAACAACTTCACTGATTGGTTAGGGGGCGCTTTGGAATATTTTAAGGTTGTCAGGATGAACACTCCTTTGAAAAGTATTCCCACTATTGGTTAGATGGCACTCTTGCAATTCTGGATTTTACCACCGGGTGGCAGGCAATGTCCAAACATAGCCCAGTTTAGACTGACTTCAGAGTCCTGTGTGTGTTTACATGAAAAGTCAGAACTACCACTGAATTACCTGCTGCTTCCCCACCCTGAATCCACAGAATCCTGCACAGCTCTGCCGCTTGTGTTTGTTGTTTCTTAATTCCCGCCCGCAGCCCGCTGCTACCTCTGGCCGATCCATGTGAGCATCTCGTCTACTCCACTTGTGTTTGAACACACTCTCCAATCCAGATTCAGATTTAGATTTATTTATCACATCTACACGTGTTGTTTGTGTTAACAAGAATGTGCTGGGGGCAGCCCGCAAATGTCATCACCAAAGTTCAGTCTGTGCAAACGTCTTAGGCACATATATATAGCTAGGGTGCCTAAGACTTTTGCACAGTACTGTAGTAACTTTATGTTTTACACTGTACTGCTGCAAAAAAACAAATTTCATGACATATATGAGCGATGATAAAGCTGATTCTGATATGAGTCTCTATTGTGGACTGAGAGTAGGGGGCAGGGAGAGGGGAATCTTGGTTGGGAAAAGGGGAAGGGAGAGGGGAGGGAGCAGGAAGCACCAGAGAGACATTCTGTAATGATCAATAAACCAATTGTTTGGAATCAAATGACCTTGCCTGGTGTCTCAGGGCTGGATGTGTCTGCACGTATACCACCCCCTCCCCCTGGAACTCCTTCAGCTGTCCCACACCTCTTCCGTGGCACTCCACCCTCGCCATTCCCAACATCCTTTGCTCCCGCCAGATTTACAAGTCGCTCTCCGCTCCATGTTGACAAAAACAGTGCTGTGCAAAAGCCTTAGGAACCCTAGCTATATACATGTGGCTAAAGCTTTTGCACAGGACTGTAGCGTGTCCACAATACTCAGCAGGACAGCCCAACGAGCCACAAAACAACAGCAGGGAAACAAGCCCCTTTCTCAGCCCCCCTCACACCCACTCGCACACCAGGACTGGCTTCCAACTCCAGAATAGGCCTCCAGTCTTTAGATGTACATGTCACAGATAAAGCTGGGGGTGTATGGGGTGTCCAGGGAGAGTTAGCACCTCTGGTGCAGGAGCTTGTGGTGTCCATTCTGGGGCAGCTCACTCACCTTGGGTCCCGACCGGACACTCAGCTCTCACCTGAGGCCCCAAGTAACTGTCTGCATGTGACGGCGGCTATCTGCTTCAACAGGCAGGCTAAACCAGGTGAGGGTAGCTGGTGAGATAGGGACATGCCTGTCCCAGTATGCAAAGTCAGTTCTGGCGGACTGGGCAGATGAGATCTACAGTGAAATCCAATGGCCAGTTAGATGGTACTGCAACGCTCCGTGGAGAGAGAAGGGCACGACAAGGCATAGAAGATGCGGTGGTCATCCTCCACAACCAAGGAAGACCCCAGTTTGTGATGCTTGTTCATATCACTGATCCTGGACTTTCAAGGTTAAGAGGGAGGGACTGCCTCAGTAAAATGGCTTTTCCACTTCAAAACCTCTCCCACATAGGTTTCCCGTCATCGTCGGATACGACAGACAGCCACTAGCAACAAATAAAACTAACCTTTAATTTTTAATGTTTACTCATTGACCAGTTGGGGTTAGTGAGTTGTGGGCTTGCTGTGTGAGTGCCAGAAGCACGGTGACACTTGCAGTTCCCCCGGCGTGTCCTTGGACTGCGTTGGTCATTGCCACAAGGATAACGCATTTCACTGTAATTTTCAATGTACTTGCATCGAATAAAGCTAATCTTTAATTTTAAAAAGTACTGTTTATTCCCCTCCATAGATGCTGCCTGAACGCCCGAGTTCCTCCAGCGTTTTGTGTGTGTCCAAACCAAACTTGTATAAACTCCACTTGGTTCCATCACAGTGAACAGCTAAGTCAGCACACTGATTAATAAGGCTCCCCAACCACAGCCTCCAGATCCAAAATAATCTACCTGACTGCATCACCGGCTGGTCTTGGGGGGCGGGGGGGGGCGGGATCGGGTGGCGTGTACTGCATAGGATCAAAGTGAGCTGCAGAAAGTCGTAAACTCAGTCAGCTCCATCATGGGTACCAGCCTCCCCAGCATCCAGGACATCTTCAGGGAGCAATGCCTCAAAAAGGTGGCATCCATCATTAAGGACCCCCATCACCCAGGACATGCCCTCTTCTCATTGCTACCATCACGGAGAGGTACAGGAGCCTGGAGGTATACACGCAACGATTCAGGAAAAGCTTCTTCCCCTCTGCCATCAGATTTCTGAATGGACCTTGAACCCATGAATACTACTTCACCACTTTCTTTGCACTATGGAGGAATCTAAGGTGGGGGCTTATATGGGAGGCAGGGTTTGAGGGTCGGCACAACATTGTGGGCCGAAGGGCCTGTACTGTGCTGTACTATTTATGTTCTATGTTCTATTTATTTAATTTAACATATTCAGTTTGTATTATTATGTATTGCAATGTACTGCTGCCACAGGACAACAAATTTCATGATACATGCCGGTGATATTAAATCTGATTCTGAATTTTGATGTAGATGTGACAAACAAAGCTAATCATTTTTATCTTTATCGTGTATGGTTTGTTGTCTCCTTATCTCAGTAGAAATACAGCTCCAAGGCAGTGGGGTCAAATCCATGCCTAGACAGAAAGGGCTAAGATTTACCTGGTCACTGCTGATCTGCAAGTGCAGTAAGGTTCCAGGGATGGTGGGTTGCCAGGTGAGGATGTTTGTCTTCTCTTGCACATTGGTTGTTTTTGTTAATGTTGTTTTTCATTGGTTCTGTTGTACTTCTCTGTTCTACTGTGAATGCCTGCAAAGAACGTGAAATTCGGGGTCATATATGGTGACGTATATATTCTGTGCGTACTTTGATAATACATTTACTTTGACTTCATATGTCACCATATCTTGCCCTGAGGTTCATTTTCATGCAGGCATTAACAGAAATGTAAAGAAATACAAAAAAATTATGAAAAACCATACTTTGGTTGTGGACTACAGGAGGAATGGAGACAAGCTAGCCCCTATTGACATCAATGGATCTGGGGTTAAGATGGTGAACACTTTAAGTTCCTCGGCATAAACATCACCGAGGACCTCACGTGGTCTGTACATACTGGCTGTGTGGTGAAAAAGGCACATCAGTGCCTCTTTCACCTCAGACAGTTGAGGAAGTTTGGTATGGGCCCCCAAATCCTAAGAACTTTCTACAGGGGCACAACTGAGAGCATCCTGACTGGCTGCATCACTGCCTGGTATGGGAACTGTACTTCCCTCAATCACAAGACTCTGCAGAGAGTGGTGAGGACAGCCCAGCGCATCTGTAGTTGTGAACTTCCCACTATTCAGGACACTTACAAAGACAGGTGTGTAAAAAGGGCCCGAAGGATCATTGAGGACCCGAGTCATCCCAACCACAATCTATTCTAGCTGCTACCATCTGGGAAACGGTACTGCAGCATAAAAGCCAGGACCAACAGGCTCCAGGCCAGCTTCTTCCACCAGGCCATCAGACTGATTAATTCATGCTGATACGATTGTATTTCTATGTTATATTGACTGTTCTGTTGTACATACTATCTATTATAAATGACAATAAACTACACATTGCACATTTAGACGGAGACATAACGTAAAGATTTTAACTCCTCATGTATACGAATGATGTAAGAAATAAAGTCAATTCAGTTCAATTCAATTCAATTAACACAGACCGGCAAGCAACCACAGTGCAAAAGAGGACAAATTGTACAAATAATGAAGAAGAAGAACATAAATGATGTTGAGTTGTCGAGTCTTTGCAAGTGAGTCTGTGGGTTGTGGAGTCAGTTCAGTGTTGAGGTGAGTGAAGTTATCCATGCTGGTTCAGGAGCCTGATGAAGTGTAATAACTGTTCCAGAACCTGGTGGTTTGGGACCTAAGGCTCCAGTACCTCCTGCCCGATGGTAGCAGTGAGAAGAGAGCCTGGCCTGGATGGGGGGCTCCTTGATGATGGATGCTGTTTTCTTGTGGCAGCGCTCATTGGTGGGGTGGGATTTGCTTAAGTTGGACTTCCTGTAGACTTCTGTTCCTCCTGCAGGGAATTTGTTTCTCCAGCTGAAGAGAACAAGGAAGCACTGGAACGTAACACCACAAGGCATAGGAACAGAGTTAGACCATTTGGCCCATCGAGTGTGCGTCACCATTCCATTACAGCTGATTTATTGTCCCACTCAATCCCACCTCTGACACCCTGACTAATCAATAACCTATCAATCTCCATTTTAAATATACTCAATGAATTAGCCTCTGCAATCATCCGTGGCGATGAATTCCACAGATTCACCACCCTCTGGCTAAAGAAATTCCTCCTCATTTTGTTCTAAAGGCTTATCCTTTTATTCTGAGACTGGTGGTATACTCCCCCACTTTCGGAAACATCCTCTTCACATCTGTTCTGTCTAGGCCTTTCAATCTTTGATAGCTTTCAGTGAGATCCCCCCTCATTCTTCCAAGTTCCAGGAAGTACAGTTCCAGAGACATCAAACACATCTCATACATTAACCCTTTCATTCCCAGGATCATTCTCGCAAACCTCCTCTGGGCTCTCTCCAGTGCCAGCACATCTTCGCTTAAATAAGGGGACCAAAACTGCTCACAATACTCTAAATGTGGTCTGACCAATGCCTTACAAAACCTCAGCATTACATCCTTGCCAAGCACTGCCATTGCTACTCCCTGGGCTGCTCGGACTCCTCCCAAAATACGTAAACTGTCCCACCAGGGAGGGAATTTTGGACCTTCAGTATTCTCAATGGAAATGCATTGTTGTGGCAGCATCTATCATTAAGGAGCACCTCCAGCAAGAGAGGAGGTTAGAGGAGAGATTGGACTCATTCTAAAGGTCGCTTTGTGCCTGCTGAGTTGCTGGTTCTTTGAACCAGACTCGGGTCGGGGTCAGATCACCTGCGCCTATTGGAAGAAGCACGGAGGCACGGGAGGGTAATGGGCTAAAGGCCGTAAATGGGGACATGGTGATCAGAATCGTGTGCTCCATGTTTCTATAGTTCCGTTCTAAGATCCGGCATTGGGCAGCCAGTGAAGGGTTCACACCTCTGCAACACAGGAGGTGCCACAGCTGCTGGGAAGCTTGTACTTTGTCAGGGCGTAGAACGACAGCTCTCAGGGTGATCACTTCAGTCCCATTAGCACCACCTATCCCCTCCCCCAATCTATTCATATTCTCTTACTCTCTCTGTTCTCCCTCCCTTTCCCTCTTGCCCTCCCTCCCTCCCTTGGTCCTATCATCTCCCTCCAGGTTCTAAGCCTCACCCACATGCTGGGACCAATTAACTCACCAACCCACAAGTTCTTCGGGAGACCTGAGCACTCTGGGGTCATGAGAGTAGATACAAATTACACATACAGGCAGCATCTGAGGTCAGGATCGAACCCTCTACCAGCTGCACCAATCAGCTGCCTCAACAGGACTGAGTTCCATCCAACAGCGTTGTGGGCACTGGGTAAATAATCATTTTCAGGGATCCTGACTGCGGGATAAATCTTGGGCCTGGGACACACTGGCCCACTTTTCTTCAGAACAGCATCACAGATGCCTTACTCAGCACGTTGGAGCCTGGGTTAATTTCCTAGGACTATAAAGATAAAAATTAAAGGTTAGCTTTATTTGTCATATGTACATCAAAACATACAGTGAAATGTGTCACACACACAAAACGCTGGAGGAACTCAGCAGGTCAGGCTGCATCTATGGAGATGAATAAACAGTCAACGTTTTGGGCTAAGACGCTTCATCAGAAGTGTCTCGGTCTGAAATGTCAACTGTTTATTCCTCTCCATGGACGCTGCCTGACCTGCTGAGTTTCTCCAGCGTTTTGTGTGTGTTGCTCTGGATCTCCAGCATCTGCAGAAATGCGTCACTTGTGTCAGTCCAAGGATGTGCTGGGGGCAGCCCACAAGCGCTGCCACACTTCCGACACCAACATAGCCTACCCACAATTTACTATCCCCACCCCTAAGTCTTTGGACTGTAGGAGGAGACCAGGGCAACCAGAGGAAACCCACGCGGTCATGGGGAGAACGTACAAGCTCCTTACAGCCAGCGGTGGTGTTATAAAATGTTACGCTCATGCCTAGGGCACCACGGTAGCTCAGCAGTTAGCGCGATGCTATCGCCGCTTGGGGCTTCGGAGTTCAGAGTTGAATTGTGATGTAATCTGTAAGAAGTTTGTTTACCAGGAATGTGAGGGTTTCCTCCCACACTGTCATTGTAACTGTCCCATGATTACGCTAGGATGAAATTGGTGGGTCACTAGCGTCGTGGCTCAATTGGCGGAAGGACTTGTTCCGTGCTGTGTCTCTAAAAACCTTAGGTGGGGTGTTTGATTATGCTGCCTGCTTTACTGAGGTAGCAGGCCACAGACAGAATCCGTGGAGGAGAGCTTTCTGCACAATTCTGCAGTTTCTATGGTTACAGGCAGAACAGATGCATCGGGCGAGGATTCCGTTGGCGCGTCGATAGAAATTGATAAGGGTCAATGTGGACATATCAAACTTTACTCAAAGGTGCAAAGAGAATCTCCCCAGGCAGCACTTGTAGAAAGCTCAGTCATAGTGAGCGTGTACTTCCTCTGTAACTGTAACATGGTTATTCTGTTAATGGCTTACCATCAGTGCCCTTTGTAATGAATTGATCTGTATGAACTGTCTTTCAATTTTAATTTTACTTAGAGTTGCAGCACAATAACAGGTGCTTCTGGCCCGGCAGGTCTGCACCACCCAATTGTACCCATCTGTCCAATTAACCAGTATGTCTTTGGAATGTGGGAGGAAACCAGAGCACCGGGAGGAAACCCACGCAGTCACGGGGAGAATGTACAAACTCCTTACAGCCAGTGGCAGGAATGGCACTGTAATAACATTACACTAACAACTACACTACCCTTGCATGACAAGTTGTTCACTTATGCCTTCATACGTGACAATAATAAACCAATTCCAATATATTCACCCGTCCCCTGTCCTGAGACAGTTCATGGAATCCACCATCTCAGTGTTGACAGAGAGTGCTCAGGAGTAAGCACAGCTGGAAATACTCAGCTGGTCAGTCAGCATCTGTGAAGAGGGAAGCAAGGACAAAGCACATCAAAGATCCTTAGGCAGAATTGGGACTGGCAGGGTCTGCTGGGGGCTGCCTTCTTAAGGATGAAGGACGTGCAGCTTCAAGAGAATTTTACTGGTTGTTGAAGTCCGTTTTCAACAAATATCTTTGTTTAACTACTTGAAGTCCTCTTATTCTGACTTCTTTCCATATGACCATAACACTACAAGGCACGGGAGCAGAATTAGGCCATTTGGCCCATCGAATCTGCTCCACCACTCCATCATGGCTGATCCATTTCCTTCTCAACCCTATTCTCCAGCCGCCTTCTCCCCATAACTTGTGACACCTTTCCTAATCAAGAAACTATCAACCTCCGCTTTAAATATTCCCAAACACTCGGTCTGTGGCAGCCAATTCCACAGATTCACTATGCTCTTCCTCCTCCTTTCTCCAGTGCTGACGAAGCGTCTCCGCCCGAATCGGCGACTCTTTATTCCTCTCCATAGATGCTGCCTGACCTGCTGAGCTCCCCCAGCATTTTGTGTGTGTCGCTCTGCATTTCCAGCATCCGCAGAGCCTTTCCCGTTGCGCCGTTGGTCCTGGGAATTTAACAAATGTAATGGACGTGACCTCGTTATTCTTTTTCTTGTTTTGTTTTGGTAATCTACAGCATTTTTTATGCTTTGGCGCTGCACTGCTGTCTAAATACAACGAATTTCACGTCATTTGAATCTGAATGTCCGCGGAGACAATTCGCTTTGAACTCGATTGTCCACGCACTCGATAAAATATTACTTTTAATGCCGTTCCGGGGATCGGCGAGGGTTTCTGCAGCTGTTTTCGTGTGTGTGTGTGTGTGTGTGTGTGTGTGTGTGTGTGTGTGTGTGTGTGTGTGTGTGTGTGTGTGTGTGTGTGTGTGTGTGTGTGTGTGTGTGTGTGTGTGTGTGTGTGTAAACTCGCTGCACACGGAGGGGGGGGGGGGAGTTCTCAAATTGCCCTTGACTGAGATGAGATAACTGGTCAGTGCTCCCTCACCCTCCCGCCCGCCCGCCCGCGTCCGGCCAGGCGCCGAGCGCACAGCAGCACCGCCGGGGACCTGTCTTCCCATTCGGCTGCGGGGCAAGAGAAACTGAGGTGATGGAAGATCCCGGGAATGGTGCGGAATTATCCCCGTCTCGCTTCGAGCTCCTTGCACAGACGGTGCACAGCCGGTAGAGACCGCACAAATGAGCTTCCAAGTGCGGGGACGAGGCGTCAAAGAATAACTAGGTGTGAAGCCCCGATGACGGGTCTCGATCCGAAACGTCGACTCTTTATTCCTCTCCATAGATGCTGCCTGATCTGCTGAGTTCCTCCAGCAATTTGTGTGTGTGTTACTCTGGGTGCGAAGACAGCTTTCGATTAATTGCGCGCAGTCCCCAATCTTGAGGTTAGTTTTAGAATTGTTTGTGGAAATTTGAATATGTGAACGCCGTACTGCAGTTGAAACCGATGGGGTTAATGCTCGGTTTACACCGCTGCGTGTCCAATTGACCGAAAACACATTTTAAAATGTAACGAGCGAATATTTTCCATTAGGCGAGTTTTTTACGCCCGGGGTAACGGAGTGCTTGAGGTTGTTTGGGAGTTAAATGTTTACGCAGATTCAGAGGGAAGTTGGGCAGTGTTGGAAGCCCATCGCTGCTTGTACGAACTCATCAGACCGTAGCACATAGGAACAGAATCAGGCCATTCAGCCCATCAAGTCTGCTCCCCATTCCATCATGACTGAATTATTATCTTTCTCAACCCCATTCTCCTGCTTCTCCCCGTAACCTTTGACACCCTGACTAATCAAGAACCTTTCAACCTCCGCTTTCAATGTACCCAGTGAGCTGGCCTCCACAGCCGCCTGTGGCAATGAATTCCACAGATTCACCACCCTCTGGATAAAGAAATTCCTCCTCATCTCTGTTCTGAATGAACGTCCCTCCATCCCAGGGGTTCCCACCTGGGGTTCACGAAGCCCTTGCTTAATCTCATTGGTCCAAGGTTGGGAACCCCTGCTCTATTCGGAGGCTGTGACCTCTGGTCCTGGACTCCCCCACTGTCGGTGAAGTTACTGTCTCTGTGCTCTGACACGGCCCCACTCGAGTTTCAAGGCACTGGAGCATCGCTAAACCCGCTCGCTGTTAAACAGGATGACATCTTTCTTCCCACCTCCTCCTCACCACCTCTTCAAAATTACCTGTTGCCGTTGTGCGAGCGTAGCCGGATGTTATAAAAACGTAATTATTTCCTTCAGAATCTTTATCCACTCTCCCTTTCGCTATTGCACTCTCTCTACCTGAATTCACCTACGTTAATTTGCACGGTTTCGCTGTCAACGATGGCGTGAGGCTATTATAGCACGGGGAGTTCCGGAGTTCGGAGTTCAGTCCCTGCGTCCTCTGGCAGGAGTATGTACGTTCTCCCCGAGATCGCGTGGCTCTCCTCCCTCACTCCAAAAATGTCTGGTTGAGCAGGTGAATTGTTTGTCCCGTGGTTTGGCTAGGGTTAAATGGGTGGATTGATGAATAGTGAGTCTCGTTGAGCCAGAGAGACTTGTTCCCCACTGTATCACCAATAAAAATAAAAATAAATAAACTCGCAGTCTGATTGCTTAAAGAGATACCCAATCATTTACCCTCTTTTTGTCTTAAAACCTGCTGCCATAATGGGCAACTTTCGACTACCTGTTTACCTGTGAGTGATTGGGTGAGGTTAAGGTGGATCCAGTGATCAGACAGAGAGCTGTCTCTGAGGTATTGGAGACACGCTATTATTTAGTAAGTTGCTATTAAAATTCGTCAGATTTCATTGGGTGGAGAATGTTATTTTCCCTTGGAGAACCAGAGGAGCCTTAATTTGGGAATGTTTTTGATTTTCATCTTGTTTTTCCTTCTCATTACATTTGCCAAAGGCTATCAGACATCAAAGCTGCAAGTACACTTATTATCGAAGAATGTATACCATAGACAACCCTGCGATTCATCCTCTTGCAGGCAGCCACAAAACAAACAAATACAATAGAACCCACAACCCCCCACCCCCCCACCACACCACATAGACAGTCAAACACCCAACAAATCGTGCAAATGGTTAAAACCAAATGAACAAATAACTCATAGACTCTGATCTGCAAATTTCCCAAAAGTGAGTCAGTTCAGTGCTGTGGGGAATGAGGATGATCCAGGAGCCCAATGGCTGCAGGGAGCAAGGACATAGAGAATAGAACAGTACAGCATGGGACAGACTTTCTGGCCCGCAACATTGTGCCAACTTTTTAACTTCCAATCAGCTTGCTGTGGTGTGTCGGCCAGGGTGCAACACAACAAAAAACAACATTCAACAACTCTAAAGAATGAAGTTTTATATACAGATAGGTTAGAGGTTAAAGTAGAGATATGGAATAAAATGTGCACAAATAAATAAATACCAACATGCAATAGCAATGTAAACAGCGTTATGAAAAGTGGTTTGAAAATATTTACAGTACACTGACTGAGGTAATACTTTATTAGGTGCAGCTGTACACCTGCTGGTTATTGCAACTATCTAATTAGCCAATCATGTGGCTGCAACTCGATGCACAGAAGCATGCGGACATGATTAAGAAGTTCAGTCGTTGTTCAGACCAAACATCAGAATGGGGAAGAAATGCAATCTCAGTAACTTTGACCATGGAATAATTGTTGGTGGCGGATAGGGAGGTTTCATTATCTCAGAAACTGCTGATCTCCTGGGATTTTTACACAGGACAGTCTCTAGAGTTTACAGAGAATGGTGTGAAAAACAAACAAAACCATTGAGCCATTGAGTGAGAGGAGTTCTGTTAATGAGAGAGGTCAAAGCAAAATGGCCAGGCGGTTCAAGTTGACAGGAAGGGGACAGTAACTCAAATAACCACGCATTACACAGTGGTGTGCAGAAGAGTGTCTCTGAATGCACAACATGTTGAACCTTGAAATTGATGGGCTACAGCAGCAGATGACCATGAACATACACTCAGTAGCCACTTTATTAGGTACAGGAGGTACAGGAGGGTGGGGAGCCTATTAGAATGGTTGATCAGATTAATTGCCTGAAGGAAGAAACTTTTAAAATTTCAATTTAAGGGACTTTGACCATGGAATGATTGTTGTTGCCTGACTGGCTGGTTTGAGCATCTTCACTCCCATATAGCCCTCCCATTTTCTTTCATCCATGTACCATTCTAAGAACGTCTAAAAGGACCCTAATATATCTGTTTCTATCACCACCCCGTCAGCGTGTTCCACACACTCTGGAAAGGAAGTACCTCTGACTTCCTCCCTTTGCTTTCCTTCAATCGCCTTAAAATTATGCTGCATCTTATTAATTATTTCCCCTGGGAAAAAGTCTCTGGCTGTCCATTTGATCTTTGCCCCTTATCATCTTGTACACCTCTATCAGGTCACCTCTCACCCTTTTTCACTCCAAAGAGAAAAGCTTTAGCTTGCTCAACCTCTCCTCATAAGACATATTCTCTAATCCAGGCGACAACCTGAGAATTTTCATTTGCATCGCCTCTAAAGCTCCCATAAACGAGGTGACCAGAACTAAACAAAAAGTGTGGTCTAATCTGGCTTCCTAACCACCGTCTCAAGGAGTGCAGAAACCTTGCGGGATCTATTGACATGGACTTCCACACTGCTAAGAATCTTGCAATGAACCCTACATTCTGCCTTCAGTTTCGACCTTTCAAAGAGTATCATTTTGTACTCTTCTGGATGTAAGCTCCATTTGTCACCTCTCAGCCCAGGTCAACATCATGTCAATGTCCCGTTGAAACCTAAGATGGTCTTCTACATTATCCACAACACCACCAGCATGTGCTGGGGTTCATGGACTCGGAGATGGGTTTGTGTGCATATCATTACCATCACCTTCCCCACCAGCCAATGGGTTTCCAGGGATCTTGCAATGGGTTTAGTGGGTTCAATGGGTTTTACAACCTGGATCCATTATGAAGCAAAACTGAAATCTCAATCCAGGTCCTTGCTCTGATCAATCTACAACGTACCACTCAAAGCCACAGCCCCCTGACCTGGAGCAAGGCAAGGCACGTTTATTTGTGTGGCATGAAGCAGTTCAAAATGCTTTACATAAAAGAAGATATAAAAATCAAATATTTAGTCAAATATTTATATGACTTCAGATCCCCTGGAAGATTATTCCAGGTATGTGGAGCATAGTAACTAATTGGGCAACGTGTTAATTTGGGAGGATGTGGTGTAGAAGAATGGGGGACTGCAGGAAGTTACTGAGCATAGAACAGCTCCCACACTTGGCAGATGCTAGCCAAGCTACACCTTGCATCGAGAGAACTCTGTCTTCAAAGTGAGAATCCAAGGGGCTTCACTGGAGAGTGAAGTCTGTGCTGTCTGCAGAGATGCTAATGGGAGGCTGTGTGAGTGAGTGAGGGGAGAGAATTGCATCACCATCTGGTATGGCGGGGCCACCGCACAGGATCCGAAAGAGCTGTGGAGGGTTGGAGACCCATTTTGGCACCAGCCTCCCCAGCATCGAGGACATCTTCAGAACACAACGCTTCAAAAAGACAGCACCCATCATTAAGGACCCCATCACCCAGGGCATGCCCTCTTCTCATTGCCACCATCAAGGAGGAGGGACAGGAGCTTGCAGACACACACTCAATGTTTCAGAAACAGCTTCTTCCTCACTGCCATCAGATACCTGAATGGACATTAAACTCACGTATACCCTCAGTACTTTATCCCTCTCCTTCTTGCACTAGCTATTTAATTTATTTTTATATTTGTTGTAACTTTTTATTATTATGCATTGCAATGTACCGCTGCCACAAAACAACACATTTCACAACATATGCCGGTCTAATTAAACCTGATTCTGATTCTGATCAATAGATTAGGTTTGGAGATTTCAGAGGAGTTAGGAGCTGTGGGTAACTTTTGTTTGCTTGTTTATTTATCTATCTATCTATCTATATCTACCATATTTATTTATTGATTGATTGATTGATACAGCACAGTAATGAGACCGCACTGCCCAATTACACCATGCATCCAAGTAACCTACTAACCCGTTTGTCTTTGAACGTGAGAGGAAACTGGAACACCCAAAGGAAACTAACGCAATCACGGGGAGAACGTAGAAACTCCTTACAGACAGCGCAGGAATCAAACCCAGGTCACTGACCTTGAGGTGGTGTTACGCTACCATGTGTATTTTAAGAAAACAAGAATGCTGTTGCTAAAAAAGACCACACTTGAAGTATTCTGATCGGATTTTGTCAGCCTGAGTATGGGAAAAATATTATTAAATTGGAAACAGTGTAGAAAAGATTTACCAGGATGATGTCAGTACCTGAAGGACTGAGTTACAGGGAGAGGTTTGGCAGGCTCGGAACTTATTCATACAGTCATAGAGCACTAGAGAAGAGGAACAAACTCTTTGGCTTATTCAGTCCATACACAATTGTTATTCTGCCTAGTCCTATCAACCACACCTGGACCATGGCCCCCCATAATCTCCCATCCACGTTCTTATCCAAACTTTTCCTAAATATAAAATCGAACCTGCATCCACTGGCAGCTCGTTCCACTTTCACACCACTCTGAGTGAAGAAGCACCACCTCAATTTCCCCTCAAATATTTCATCTTTCACCCTTAATCTATGACCTCCATCTCTAGTAGAACTAGGGTTTATAGGCTTGTATAGTTCCTTGGGGTGTAGGAAACCGAGAGGTGGTGTTTTAGAGGTGTATAAAATGATGAAGGGTAAATCCACCCAGTCTTTTTCTCCAGGGTTAGGGTATCCAGAACTAGAGGGTGGGAGGGGAAATATTGAGGAGGAACTTGAGGGACAACCTTTTTACACAGAGAGTGGTTTCCAATTGGAACAAGCTGCCGGAGGAAGGGGTTGTGGCAAGTACAATAACAACTTTTAAAAGACAGTTGGACAGATACATGGATAGGAAAAGTTTAGACAGATATGGGCAAATGGGAGTGGCTCGGATGGGGCGTCTGTGTCATCATGGAGGAAGGGCAACACGGCAACATGGTGGCTGGCACGATAACTTCACGCCTGCCAGCTATAAGAGACCAGGTTACTGGCACTGAGCATGGGTGCGTGCTGCAGAAGAGGGGAGCAGTAGTGATAGGGGGGCTCAATAGTCAGAGGAACAGGCAGGAGATTCTGTGGACGTAATGAGACACCCAGAGATAGTATGTTGCCTCCCAGGTGCCAGGGTCAGGGATCTCAGACCGTGTCCAGAGCATTTTGGAGGGGGGGCAGCCAGATGTCTTGGTACATGTTGGTACCAACGACATAGGAAGGAAAAGTAAAGAGGTCCTGAAGAGAGAATTTAGAGAGCTAGGTAGAAAGCTGAGAAGCAGGACTTCCAGGGTAGTAATTTCTGGATTGATACCTGTGCCACGTACCAGTTAGGGTAGAAACAGATGATTTGCCAGATAAATGTGTGAGAAGCTGGTGCGGGGGGCAGGGCTTCAGGTTCTTGGATCATTGGGATCTTTTCTAGGGGACATATGACCCATTCAAAAGGGACGAGTTGCATCTGAACTTGAGGGGGACCAATATTCTCACAGGTAGCTTTGTTAAAGGTGTTGAGGAGGGTTTAAACTAATTTGGCAGGGGGGTGGGAACCGGAGTGAAGGGACTCAGGATAGGACAGATGGTAACAATGCAAAGACAGCTTGCAGTCAGATTGTCAGGAAGGGCAGGCAGGCGATGGGACATAGTCGCAGCCAACAGAGTGGGTATTAGATCATTAGGGATGCAAAATCAAAAAGGGTGGCAAATACAGTGTGATATCTCAATGCATGGAGTATAAGAAATAAGGTGGACGATCTTGTTGCACTATTACAGATTGCCAGGTTTGATGTTGTGGCCATCACTGAATCGTGGCTGAAGGATGGTTGTAGTTGGGAGCTGAATGTCCAAGGTTACACGTTATATCACAGGGATAGGAAGGTAGGCAGAGGGGGCGGTGTGGCTCTACTGGTAAAAATGGCATCAAATCATTAGAAAGTTGTGACATAGAATTGGAAGATGCTGAATCCTTGTGGGTTGACTTAAGAAACTGCAAGGGTAAAAGGATCTTAATGCCAGTTACATACTGGCCTCCAAAAGTAGCTGGGATATGGACCACAGGTTACAATGGGAAATAGAAAAGGCATGTCAAAAGGGCAATGTTATGATAGTCAAGGGAGATTTTAACATGCAGGTAGATTGGGAAAATCAGGTTGGTAATGGATCTCAAGAGAGTGAGTTTGTTGAATGCCTGCAAGATGGCTTTCAAGAGCAGTTTGTGGTTGAGCCTTCTAGGGGATCAGCTATTCTGGATTGGGTGTTATGTAATGAACTGGAGGTGTTAGGAAGCTGAAGGTAAATGAACCCTAAGGTACCAGTGATCACAATATGATTGAGTTCAGCTTGAAATTTGATAGGGAGCAAGTAAAGTCTGACATAGCAGTATTTCAGTGGAGTAAGGGAAATTACAGTGGTATGAGAGAGGAGTTGGCCAAAGTAAATTGGAAGGAGATGCTGGCAGAGATGACAGCAGAGCAACAATGGTGTGAGTTTCTGGAAAAAATGAGTAAGGTGCAGGATAGATGTATTCCAAAAATGAAGAAATATTCAAATAGCAAAATGGTACCACTGTGGCTGACAAAGTTAATGTTAAAGCAAAAGTAAATTAGTGGGAAGATAGAGGATTGGGAAGCTTTTAAAGACCTACAGAAAGCAACTGGAAGAATCATTAGGAGGGAAAAGATGAAATATGAAAGCAGGCTAGCAAATAATATCAAAGTGGATAAAAAAAGCTTTTTCAAGTATATAAAAAATAAAAGAGAGGCGAGTGGATAAAGGACCACTAGAAAATGAGGCTGGAGAAATAATAACAGGAGACAAGGAGGTGGCAGATGAACTGAGTGAGTATTTTGCATCAGTCTTCATGGTGGAAGACACTAGCAGTGTGCCAGATGTTGAAAGGTGCGAGGGAAGAGAAGTAGTGTTGAGGAAACAGGAAGGCTGCAGAAGGACTTAGACAGATGAGCAGAGTGGGCAAGAAAGTGGCAAATGAAATACAATGATGGAAAATGCATGGTCATGCACTTTAGTCATAGAAATAAATGTGGGGGTTGTTTTCTAATAGGAGAGAAAATCCAAAAATCTGAGATGCAAAGGGACTTGGGAGTTCTTGTGCAAAACACCCTAAAGGTTAACTTGCAGGTTGACTTGTGGTGGTGAAGGCAAATGCCATGTTAGCATTCGTTTCAAGAGGTCTAGAATACAAGAGCAGGGATGTGATGCTGAGGCTTTATAAGGTCCTGGTGAGGCCTCACCTTGAGTATTGTGAGCAGTTCTGGGCTCCTCATCTAAGAAAAGATGTGCTGGCATTGGAGAGGGTCCAGAGGAGGTTCACAAGGATGATTCCGCGAATGAATGAGTTATCATACGAAGAACATTTGATGGCTCTGGGTCTGTACTCACTAGAGATTAGAAGGATGAGAGCGGGAACCCATTGAAACCTTTCATATGTTGAAATGCCTAGAAAGAGTAGACGCAGAAAGGAAGTTTCCCATCGTGGGAGAGTCTAGGACAAGAGGGCACAGGATAGAGGGACATACATTTAAAACAGAGATGTGGAGAAATTTCTTTAGCCAGAAGATGGTGACTTTGTGGAAGTTGTTACCACAGGCAACTGTGGAGGCCAGGTCGTTGGGTGTACGTCCTTGAGGCAGAGATTATAGGTTCTTGATTGAAAGCTTACGAGGAGAAGGCCGGGGAGTGGGGCTAAGGACAGGAAGGAAGGATCAGCCAGGATTGAATGGCAGTGCAGATTTGAGGGGCCAAATGGCATAAGTTTGCTCTTGCATCTTATGGTCTTAAGTAAGGTTGGGGTTTGATTCCTGCTACCGTCTGTATGAATTGGTACGTTCTCTTCTTGACCGCGTGGATTTCCTCTGAGTTTCCTCCCCCATTCCCAAAGATGCATAGGTTAGGGTTAGTAAACTGTGAGCATGTTATGTTGGCACTGGAAGCATGGCACCACCTGTGGCTGCCCAGCACAGTCCTTGCTGATTTGATTTAACCCAAATGACGCATTTCACCGTATATTTCAATGTTTTGATGTACATGTGACAAATACAACTAATCTTTTTCTCTTGGAAAGGTGTCAATAAGATGGAAAGAGTGCAAAGATAAAATCACTAGGATGTTGCCAGGACTCGAGAACCCAAGTTATAGGCAAACAAATAAAGACAATCTTTTAAATCTTTTTTAAAAATCTGATATTGGGCCTGTTTCTGTGCAGGATAACTCTGTGATTCTAGAAGCCAATATTCATGGTTTTTATAGCCTCTACCTTTGGCAATAAACTGGAACTTGAATGTTTGCTTTTTTTAAACCCTGAGATATTGCTTAACTAGAAGCCGATACAGGTCAGTGAGCAAAGGGGTGAAAGGTGAATGGGACCTGGTACAAGTTAGGACACGGCCCGTGATTTGGAAGAGCTCAAGGTTATGTAGGAAGCTTGTGACAGCTATCTGCTTTAGTCAAACACTGGTGGCTGGGTGATGGGCCTTTGACCATTGTTTCTGTTCCCTCTGCAGGCTGCAAGGATGCACCTTGCCTTCTACCCACCCATGTTCTGCCTGATGCTGTGCACGTTAACCCTGCGTGGGGCAGAAGCTGGCCCGGAGAATCTCTGTGGGGCAGAGCTGGTGGACACGCTGCAGTTTGTCTGCGGTGACCGTGGCTTCTATTTCAGTAGGTACAATTCCTTCCCCTTTCGGAGTTAGTGATAGCCGGGCACTGGAAGCCACGGCTACAAACTGTAAAGATTAGTTTTATTTTCAACGTGCACATCATAACATATGGAAAAATGCACCACTTGCATTGACAACCAACGCAGTCCGAGGATCTGCTGGGTGGGGAGTGGGGTTGGAATCAGCCCACAAGTGTCGTCACATCTGCGGTGCTAATGTAGCATGCCCACAACTTAGAAACCATTATCCACCTCTATGTCTTTGGAACGTGGGAGGAAATGAGAGTAACTAGAGGAGACCCATGCAGTCATGGGGAGAATGTACAAACTCCTTATAGACTGTGAGATACATGGGTCATGACCGGGTCAAGGGAAAATGGCTGGAGTTGCTTAGCACTTTAGTGCAAGGCTGTTTATTCGGTGCATCAAAAATCAAACCGACAAAAATTAACGAAAATAGGGAAAAGAACACTGCCATTACTTACAAAAAGATACCTACCAGAAAATACTATAATAGCTCCATACTTTGTTCGGTGTGAAATCCTGGCAATCCAATCTCTCTGCCACTGAGGGTGAAGAGCTCCTTTAAATCTGCACCAGGTCATACCATCTTTAATTACTCACAAAGTTAACATAAATCTATACATGAGTTAGAATATGATGCACCCCACAGTGTATTTAGAATCATTTTACAGGATAAACAAAATATCTGCCTTAAAATAGTATACAAACAACATATACACATGTACACATGCCCATTACTACAAAAATGGAATATTTCACTGTGTATGGTGGGAAAGGCTCCATAAAGCCAAACCTTTTACCCTTTATAAGAATATACTGGGGGGAGACGTTGAATTGCATGTATTCAGAACAATGACAGCAAAATAACAAGGTTGTGTGTGTGTGTGTGTGAGAGAGTGTGTGTATGTGTGTGTGCATGTGTGTGTGAGTGTGAGTGTGAGTTGTGTGCACGTGTGCATGTGCACATGTGTGTGTGTGTAAGAAGCACAGTTACTGAGTGCTCTCCATTATGCAGACAGTGGCGGGAATTGAGCTCCTATTGTTGGCGCTGTAAAATGTTATGCTAACACTACACTACCGTGTTGCCCCAGTGCTCCTGACCGAGGGCAGAATTCTACCTGGACTGTGGCCAGCGATGGGAGTAGAAGCTAGCCCTGTTCATCTCCTGAGACAGTGTAAATGGAATGGGTTTGACATGCATTTGACTGCGTCTTGTCAGCCCAGCTCCGCATCCTGTCAATGTACCATTGTAACCTACAACAACCTGCCACACTATCCACAACTCCACGGTCCTTTGTGTCACCTGCAGACTTACTAATCCACCCTTCCACTTCCTGACCAAGTCACATATGACAATCAGAAAGAGCAGGGGTTCTCAGAGCAGATCCCTGTGGAATCTGGTTAGCGTGATACTATCACAGCTCGGGATGTTGGAGTTCAGAGTTCAATGCCAGCATCCTCTGTAAGGAGTCCCTGTACATCCTCCCCATGGAGTGCAAGGGTTTCCTCCCGCAGTCCAAAGACGTAACGGGTGGGTTAATTGGTCATGTAAACTGACCAGTGATTAGGTTTCGGGTTAATTGTGGTTGTGGGGTTGCTGGAGCAGCTTGGCTTGAAGGCTCTGGAGGGTTTATTTCATGCTGTAATGCTAAATGAGTAAATATGAGTAACCACTGGTCACTGACCTCTGGGCAGAAAATTCTGCATCTACAATCACCCTCTGCCTTTTGTGGGCAAGCCAGTACTGAACTTACACCACGATGTTTCCTGGATCCCATGCCTCCTGACTTTCTGATTGAATCTACCATGGAGAACCTTATTAAAATCCATATTCACCACATCCAGTGCTCTACCGTCATCAATGTGCTTTGTCACGTCCTTCAGGAATTCAATCAGGCTCATGAGACATGACCTTCCCCTCACAGAGCCTTGCTGACGAGAAGAAGGAGCAGGAGAAGGGTGGTACGGTTAGTGAAGCCTCTTCCCCACAGCTCCAGAGACCTGGGTCAATCCCAATTTAACGCATTGTCAGTGTGGAGTTTACATATTCTCCCCACAAGTTTTTGGCAGATCCTCCAATTCAAGACTGTTTAATAAACACAAAATACTCTGCAGATGCTGGGGTCAAAGCAACACACACAACACGCTGGAGGAACTCAGCAGGTCGGGCAGCCTCCGTGGAAACGATTAGTCAACATTTCGGGCCGGAACCTGATGAAGGGTTGTGGCCCGAAACATTGACTGATCGTTTCCACAGATGCTGCCCCCAACCTGCTGAGTTCCTCCAGCATGTTGTGAGTGTTGCCAAGATTGTTTAATGTCATTTCCAGCGCACAAGTATAAAGCAGAATGAAATAATTTCAAAACCATGCAGCCCTCCAGGTGGAGAGACCCTTCCTCGATAGCTGACCTTATAACCAATACTCTGCTCCATGGATTTAGACCTAATCGTCCAAGGTAAACAGTCTCTCAACAACCATCCTGCCAAGATCACCATGAACTTCCTACTCCCTGTGTAGGCTCCTAAGAATACTCATTTATTCCTAGGGGAATATATTCTTTACATTCCTATTGAGATATATTGCAAAAGCTTATGAAATCCACCAGCTACGCGTGTTCTGTAGTAACTCACCAAGCATTCTTGGGCAGAACCTCCCAAGTTCCTGATCTACCACCAGGAAGTGGCTTATTCCAAGTTCAAAGTTCAAAGCGAGTTTTATTATCAAAGTCCATATATGTCACCATATTCCTTTTCATGTGCGCGTACTCAGCAAATCTATAGAATAGTAGCTTTAACAGGATCAATGAAAGCTCAACCAGAGTGCAGAAGACAACAAACAGTTGTAGTTTGTAGCAATAAATAATGTGAACATGAGCTAATGAGATAACGAGTCCTTAAAATGCAATCATTAGCAACAAGTGAAATAGAATGGTCATGTATTCGCACAATCAATGGTTCCACTGAGTTGGGACAATATGTTACAGGTGCACAAGATGTTGGCGAGAGCTCGCCTGGAATACTGTGTGCAGGTGCACAAGATGAAAAGATTGAGTGGAAGCCAGAGACTTTTTCCCCGGGTGGAAATAGAAACACAGAAATCTACAGCACATTACAGGCCCTTCAGCCCACAATGTTGTACCGACCATGTAACCTATGCTAGGAACTGCCTAGAATTTCCCTACCACATAGCCCTCTATTTTTCTAAGCTCCATGTACCTGTCTAAGAGACTCAAAAAAGACCCTATAGTATCCGCATCCACCACCACAGCCAGCAGTGCATTCCACGCCCCCACCACTCTCTGTGTGAGAAACCTACCCCTGACATGCTGAGGATGTTCTACGAGTCTGTGGTGGCCAGTGCGATCATGTTTGCTGTTGTGTGCTGGGGCAGCAGGCTGAGGGTAGCAGACACCAACAGAATCAACAAACTCATTCGTAAGGCCAGTGATGCTGTGGGGATGGAACTGGACTCTCTGACGGTGGTGTCTGAAAAGAGGATGCTGTCCAAGTTGCATGCCATCTTGGTCAATGTCTCCCATCCACTACATAATGTACTGGGTGGGCACAGGAGTACATTCAGCCAGAGACTCATTCCACCAAGATGCAACACAGAGCGTCATAGGAAGTCATTCCTGCCTGTGGCCATCAAACTTTACAACTCCGCCCTTGGAGGGTCAGACACCCTGAGCCAATAGGCTGGTCCTGGACTTATTTCCTGGCATAATTTACATATTACTATTTAACTATTTATGGTTTTATTACTATTTAATTATTTATGGTGCAACTGTAACCAATTTCCCCCAGGATCAATAAAGTATGACTATGACATCCACTTGGTACCCATTTCCCAAGCATCTGAAAACAATGCCCCCTTATATTAGCCATTTCAGCCCTGGGAAAAATCCTCTGGCTATCCACCCGATCAATGCCTCTCATACACCTCTATCAGGTCACCTCTCATCCTTCATCGCTCCAAGGAGAAAAGGCTGAGTTTCTCATAAGTCATGCTTTCCAATCCAGGCAACATCCTTGTAAATTTCCTCTGCATTTTCTGTATGGTGAAAACCAGAGGACACGGGTTAAGGGTGAGGGGGGAAAAGTTTAAAGGGAACATTAGGGGGGGCTTCTTCACACACAGAGGGTGGTGGGAGTATGGAATGAGCTGCCAGACGAGGTGGTAAATGCGGGTTCTTTTTTAACATTTAAGAATAAATTGGACAGATACATGGATGGGAGGTGTATGGAGGGATATGGTCCGTGTGCAGTTCAGTGGGACTAGGCAGAAAATGGTTCGGCACAGCCAAGAAGGACCAAAGGGCCTGTTTCTGTGCTGTGGTTTCTATGGTATCTACATCCTTCCTGTAATGGCTAACATCTGCACTGCACTTTCTCTGTAGCTGTTACATTTCATTCTGCGTTCTGCTGTTGTTTTCCCTTGTTCTACCTCAGGGCACTGTGTAATGATCTGATCTGTATGAACAGTATGCAGGACAAGCTGTTCATGAGAATGATCTCGGGAATGAAAGGGTTAATGTGTGATGAGTGCTTGATGGTTCTGGGCCTGTACCTGCTGGAGTTTAGAAAAATGAGGGGGATCTCATTAAAACCTGTTGAATAGTTAAAGGTGAAGTGATTGGAAGAAAGTATGCTCGGGATGTCAGAGGTCGTTCTTTTATGCAGAGAGTTGTGGGTGTGTGGAATGTGCTTGCAGGCAAGCTGGTTGAAGTAAGTACATTAGAGATATTTAAGAGACTCTTAGGCAGGCACGTGGGTGGTTGAAAAATGGAGGGCTGTGTGGAATGAAAGGGTTAGATTGACCTTAGAGTAGGTTCCCACTGCTGCCTATGTTCTCCCCGTGACTACGCAGATTTCCTCCAGGTGCTCCAGTTTCCTCCCACAGTCCAAACATGTGCAGGTTACTGGGTTAATTGGTCACTGTAAGTTTTCCTGTGATTAGGCTGGGGTTAAGTAGGTGGGTTGGCAGATGGAGTGGCTCGAAGGGTTGGAAAAGGGCCTGTTGCACACTGTATCTCAATCAATCAATCAATCGGTGTACCATCATGGGTCGAGGGACCTGCACTGTTCTGGACACCACACCAGGGGAAAGATGTGATTAAGTTAGAGAAGGTGCAGGACAGATTCACGGGGTTTGCTGAGACTGGAGGGTTTCTGCCACAAGGAGAGTCTAGGTAAACTGGGACTGATTTCCCGGGATCAAAGGGAGGCTGAGGAATGATCTAAAAGTCATGGAAGGACTAGACAAAATGGATTTTCAATTTTTTTCCCAGGGTGGAAGAATATAAAACTGTAGAGTACAGTTTTATGATGAAAGGGAGAAGGTTTTAAAGGGGAACCAAAGGGCAAATATTAGCAAAATACTATTACAGCAACAACAATTCAGGTTCAACAATTCCTGCCACTGTCTGTAAGGAGTTTGTATATTCTCCCCGTCACCATGTGGGTTTCCTCTGAGCGATACGGTTTCCTCCCACATTCCAATGACGTAGGGGCTAGTCGGTTAAATTGGTCACATGGGTGTAACTAGGCAGTGTGGGCTGACTGGCCAAAAGGGCCTGTTATCAGTACAATTACATAAATTCATCACGTAAAGGGTGGTGAGTGTTTGGAATGAGGAGGTGGTAGACATGAGTACGATTACAATATTTAAAAGACATTTGTATAGGTACATGGAAAGGAAAGGATTAGAGATATTTAGACAAAATGCAGGTGTATGGGACCAGCTCAGAAAAGCACCTCGGCTGGCATGGACGAGTTGAGCCAAAAGGCCTGTTTCCATGGTGTATGGCTTCATCAGACACATGGGACCACCAACCCACGTAGACCACCCTCCAACTCACACCAGTGTAATATCGCTGGTCCACATCCCAACCAGCTGGAGTGTGTGTTAACGCTGGCCTTGTCAGCACCGTACAAATCCTGTAATTGAATTTTAAAACATACTCAACTCTATAGAAGAATGTGTGGGGATCTCATTCAAACCTGTCAAGTATTGAAAGGCCTGGATAGAGTGGATGTGAAGAGGATATTTCCTATAGTGGAGGAGTCTAGGACCAGAGGACATAGCCTCAGAATAGAGGGATGTCCCTTCAGAACAGAGGTGAGGAGGAATTTCTTTGGCTAGAAGGTGGTGAATCTGTGGAGTTCATTGCCACAGACAACTTTGGAGGCCAAGTCATTGTGTATGTTAAAAGCAGAGGCTGATAGGTTCTTAATTAGTAAACACATCAAAGATTACAGGCAGAAAGAGAATGGGGTCGAGAGGAATAATAGATCAGCCATGATGGAATGGTGGAGCAGAATCGATGGGCCAAATAGACTAATTGTGCTTCTATGTTTTAGAGTCAAACCCTACACTATTTCACACCAAAAATGTGAATAAAAGGTACACAGGCAGTAAGTGTTTGATAATCGCAATATGGTTAAGTCAATCCTTTGAATGACTTCAGTGGCACAAAACTACTGTGCTGTGTCAATGGTTCTTGGGACAGCCTGGTTAAAGAAGTAATTGAAATAAAACTAGAGGAAAAGAATTTTAACAAAGACAAAGGTCTCAGTCTAAGTAAGAACTGGAATTCCATTCTGAACAAGATGGGACAGCAGAAACCTGATTGGATGAGGGCTAACCAATTAGGAGGGACGGATGATGGGGTGTAAATACCACCAGACTAGATGTGCCCAGACATGATTGCTGATGAAGGTGGCAGAGTTTGTCATCGGAACATAAGTTAAAGTCGATACCTATATCCGGCTCTAAGTCTGAGAAGCGTTTATTCTTTAGGAACCTTTGCGTAAGATGTTTTAAGGGACGTGGGTGTTCTCATGCAGGATTCCCTGAAGGTTAATTTACAGGTTGAGTCTGTGCTGAGGAAGGTAAACACGATGTTAGCATTCATTTTGAGAGGACTAGAATACAAAAGCAAGGATGTAATGCTGAGGCTTTATAAAACACTAGAGAGGCATCACTTGTAGTACTGTGAGCAGTTTTGGTCCCCTTATATTAGAAAGGATATGTTGACATTGGAGAGGGTTCAAATGAGGTTCACAACAATGATTTTGGGATTGAAGGTCTTGTCATATGAGGAGCATTTGATGGCTCTGGGTCTCTACTCTAAAGAATGGGGGGTGACCTTGTTGAAACCTATTGAAGGTTGAAAGGCTTCGATAGAGTGTGTGTGGAGAGGATGGTTCCTATACTGAGGGAGACTAAGATCAGAGGGCACAGCCTCAGAATAGAGGGGCATCCTTTTAGAATGTTGATGAGGAGTAATTTATTGAGCCAGAGAATGGTGAATCAGAGGAATTCATTGCCACGGGCAGCTGTCAATGGGTATATTTAAGACAGAGGATAATAGATTCTTGATTGTTCAGGGCATGAAGGGATATGGGGGTAAGGCAGAAGAGTGGGGTTGAAAGGGAAATGGATTAGCCATGATGAAATGGCGGAGCAGACTCGATGGGCCAAATGGTCGAATTCTGTTTTTAAATTTTACAGCCTTATCCTGATTAAACCAACAGATAGTTGTTCTTCAATAAAATAATTCAGTGACATCTGCCTTTAATATTACCAGCAATTTTGATCTGTGCAGCAACTTATCTGGGGAAAACACACCTTTTAACAATGGATGAACAACTTCAGCCGAAACTTAAAAAAAACATGCGTTTCCTTTCCAGAAATAGAAATGTACAACACAGCATTTCTTCTTCCAAGTGAATTCTTTTTCTGGCACGGGGGCTGAGCTGGGGCTGTGAGCCTGCAGATTCTGGCAAGGAGCTGCCTACACAGCCTGAGCCAGACTCTCAGATGATACATCAAATCATCAGAGCTGTTTGGGTTTCCAGTTGTCTGCTGGTCAGGACAACTTTAGAATGCAAAGCACTGTGCGGTGATTGGGGGAAAATATCTACAGTGTAGATCTAGGCAATTTGGTCCAGATATATCATACTGTTTTTTCCTCCTGCTTCATGTCTGTTCTTACCTTCTGTTCTCAACATAGAACATTACAGCCCACAGTGTTGTGTCAGCCTTTTAACCCACTTGAAGATCATCAGAATCAGGTTTAATATCATGAAATTTATTGTTTTGCAGCAGCAGAACATTGCAAACATAATAATAACAAAATATAAATTACAATAAGAAACAAATATATAAATGAAATGAAATAAGAAAAAAAGAAAATAAGTACTGAAGTAGTGTTGATAGGTTCAATGTCCGTTCAGAAATCTGATGATGGGAGAAGCTGTTCCTGAAACACTGAGTTGTGGTGTGTCACTGGAATTTATTATAGATAACACAGAGCATTAGAGCACACCACAGGCCCTTCGGTCCACGATATTTTAACCTATTCCAACATCAACTTAAACCAACTCTCCCACATCGCCCTCCGCTTTTCTTTCATCCATGTGCCTACCTGAGGGTCTCTTAAACATCCCTAATGTATCTTAAATACAAAATAATCTGCAGATGCTGGGGTCAAAGCAACGCTCACAACACGCTGGAGGAACTCAGCAGGTCGGGCAGCATCCGTGGAGAAGATCGGTCAACGTTTCGGGCCGGAACCCTTCGTCAGGACTGTAGAGGGAGGGGGCAGAGGCCCTATAAAGAAGGTGGGGGGAGGGTGGGAAGGAGAAGGCTGGTAGGTTTCAGGTGAAAAACCAGTAAGGGGAAAGATAAAGGGGTGGGGGAGGGGAGGCAGGGAGATGATAGGCAGGAAAGGTGAAGAAAGATCCATTTTAATCAGGATCCATTTTATGAACATAGAATTCTCCAACTTCTAGTAATTCCCTCCCCCTCCCTTCCCCTATCCCTATGTCACTCTGCCCCCTCCCCCAGCTGCCTATCACCTCCCTCTTGGTTCCGCCTCCTTCTACTACCCATTGTGCTTTCCCCTATTCTTTCTTCAACTTTCCTGCCTATCACCTCCCTGCTTCCACTCCCCCACCCCTTTATCTTTCCCCTTACTGGTTTTTCACCTGGAACCTACCAGCCTTCTCCTTCCCACCCTCCCCCCACCTTCTTTATAGGGCCTCTACCCCTTCCCCCTACAGTCCTGACGAAGGGTTCCGGCCTGAAACATCGACGGATCTTTTCCACGGATGTTGCCCGACCTGCTGAGTTCCTCCAGCATGTTGTAAGTGTCCCTAATGTATCTGCCTCCTCCACCACCCCGGCTGTGGTTTCCATGCACCCACCACTCTCTATGTAAAAAATTACCTCTGACATCCCCCTATACTTTCCTCTAATCTCCTTAAAATTATGCCCCCTCATATTAACCATTTTTGCCCTATGAAAAAGTCTCTGACTGTCCACACTATCTGTGCCTGTGATCATCTTGTACACCTCTGTCAAGTCACCTCTCACCTTCCTTCACTCCAAAGAGAAAAGCCCTAGCTCGCTCAACCTCTCCTCATAAAACATGCTCTCTAATTCAGGCAGCATCCTGGTAAATCTCCTCTGCACCCTCTCTAAAGTCGTTAAATGGTTCTGCACTCTCTGGGCAAAGACTTTGGAACTGACAATTGGCTTATTATTGTTACATGTACCAAGATATCTTGAGGCTTTCTCTTTGCCTGCCACCGTGACAGATCATTCCATACACAAGTACACCAGGGTAGTTGAAAAGGAAAACAATGCAGAATATGGTGGCACAGGTTCAGGGTAAGTAAATCATAAAATGCAAAGGTTACAACAAGATAGATTGGGGGATCGTCTTTTATTATATGAGTTATGCTAAAAACTCATAATTCATATTATATGCTAAAAGATAGCGCTCTAGCCAATGGCGTAACGGTTTCTACTGAGAGGAGGAGGAGTGAAGGCAGATTGCTGGTGCCTTAAAACCAGCTGCTTCAGGCAGATGGGCTGATCAGCTGTGGTGGGCGGCTCACCTAGGGGAAGGAACGTCTGATCTCTGTACCAAATTGTATCGGGCCCCTGCTGTTCCTTTGGGTTAATCAGATGTGTGGAGAGTGGGAGCTTGCTACATGGGCATGTTCCCATCTACAGTACTGTACAAAAGTCTTAGGTCCATATATATATCTAGGGTGCCTAAGACTTCTGCATAGTACTGTAGTGATTTTATGTATTGTTCTGTACTGCTGCTGCATTAAAACATGCCACATGTGAGTGATGATAAACCTGATTCTGATATGGGTCTCTCTTGCGGACTGAGAGTGGGAAGAGGGCAGGGAGAGGGGAATCATGGTTGGGAAAAGGGGAAAGGAGAGGGGAGGGAGCAGGAAGCATCAGAGAGACATTCTGTAATGATCAGTAAACCAATTGTTTGGAATCGAATGACCTAGCCTGGTCTCTCATGACTGGGTGTGTCTGCACCTGCACCACCCCTGCCCCTGGCATTTCTTCTTTGCCAGCTGCCCCACACCCCCCCCCCCACAGTGCTTAATCCTTGGCATCCCCAACATCCTTAGCTCCCGCCAGATTTACAACTCGCTCTCCGCTCCACGTTGACAAATACAGTACTACGCGAAAGCCTTAGGCACCCCAGCTATATATATATTTGCCTAAGACTTTTGCACGGTATTGCACTAGCTTGAAAATCATTTTCTTACAGGCATTTACAATAGAGGTTACAAAAATCAAAGAAAAACATAACAAAGATAAACAAACAAACAATGTGCAAAAGAAGGCAGATTGTGCACATAATAAGTAAATAAATAAATAAATTGACTGGTACTGAGAACACGAGTTGTCGAGTCCGTGAAAGTGAGTCCATAGGTTGTGGAATCAGTTCAGTGTTTGAGGTGAGTGAAGTTATCCAACCTGGTTCAGGAGTCTGATGGTTGAAGGGTAATAATTGTTCCTGAGCCTGGTGGTGTGGGACCTAAGGCAACAGTACCTCCTGCTGACGGTGGTAGTGAGAAGAGGACATGGCCTGGATGGATCAGAATTGGCACAGATACCATGAGTTAAAAGGCCTTCTACTCTCCTGTGTCCTCCATGATCTGATATTCCATATTGTCCCCTTCACAATGCTAAAGATGTCTCTCAGGACAGCTTCTGCTCCCTCACAGAATACAGAACCATAGTCTGTTAGGCTCTTCCCTGTTGGTTCATGACCTCTTGGGTTCAGCAAACCTGGAGCCCAGAGTCCGATGTACGCCTTTTCATCCTGCCCACTCTACCCCCTGCAGACAAACCCACAGGCTACAGATCCAGCCTGCGGAGGTCACACCGCGGGATCGTGGATGAGTGCTGCTTCCAAAGCTGTGATCTCAAGTTGTTGGAGATGTACTGTGCAAAGCCCCAGCGTCTGGACAGTTCTGCTCGCATCCAGCGTCACACCGAGAAAGGACAGGTGGTAAGTGTTGCAAGAATGACAACGGAACAGTAGAATTAAACATTTCTACTGAGTCAGCTTAGTAACGGTACTGGCTGGGCAACTTACAGCGCAGGAAGGTGAGTCGGCCCACCGAGACGAAAACATGCGCACTCAAAGAGCAACCTTCTGCGCGTAGGAAGCCCAGTTGACAGGCCGCACGATCAATCGGCCATGTGCACACTCACCGCATTCTCATAATTTTGTACACCCCTATCAAATCTCCTCTCCATCTTCGACGTTCTAAAGAATACAGTCCTGACCTATTCAGTCTTTCCTTATAACTCAAGTCCTCCAGACCCAGCAACGTTCTTGTAAATCTTCTCTGTCCTCTTTCAACCTTATTTCCATCTTCCCTGTAGGTAGGTGACCAAAACTGCACAGAATACTCCAAATTAGGCCTCACCAATGTTTTAATTAACTTCAACATAACATCCCATCTCCTGTACTCAATGCTGGAGAGAAAAAAATTGAATGACAGAGCAGACTTGATGGGCCAAAAGGCCCAATTCTGCTCTTATATCTTATAAACCTTCTCTATCCATGTATCTGTCCAAATGCCTTTTAAATATTATTAATGCACCTACCTCAACCACTTCCTTGTGTAGCTTGTTCCATATACTAACCACCTTTTGGGTGAAAACCTTGCCCCTCAGGTTCCTACTAAATCTCTCCCGTCTCACTCTGAGCCTATGCCCACGCGTTCTCCATTCCCCAACCCCATGGGAAAGACAGCATGCATTCCTCTCTTTATGTACCTCAATTATAGTTGAGGGCACACATACTGTAGTGGTTACCACAACACTTTACAGTACAGGTGATCGGGGTTCAATTCCTGCCACTGACTGTAAGGAGTTTGTACGTTCTTCCCGTGACTGCGTAGGTTTCCTCCGGGTGCTCCGGTTTCCTGCCACAGTCCAAAGATGTATCGGTTTGTAGGTTAATTGTTCATTGTAAGTTGTTCCATGATTAGGCTAGGGTTAAATCTGGCAATTGCTGGACAATGCAGCCCAAGGAGCCGGAAGGGCCTATTCCGAGCTGTATCTCAATAAATAGATAAAAATAAGGTCACCTCTCATTCTGTTACACCACAATAAATAAAACAAAAAACTACTCTTCCTCTCTCTATAACGCCTCTGTCCATGAATAAGGTCCCAACCTCAAAGCAGGGGAATAAACAGTCAACATTTCAGGCTGAGATTCTTCATCGTGACTGGAAAGAAAGGGAGGAGAAACCTTACATTCTTCTTCTGCCCCTCCCCCCTTTCCAGTCCCGAACAAGTATCTTGGCATGAAATGTCGACTATTTATTCCCCTCCATAGATGCTGCCTGACTTGCTGAGTTTGTCCGGCATTTTGTGTGTGTTGCTCAACATTTCCCGTATCTGCAAAACCTTTTGTGTTTAATGCCCTAGCCTGCTCGACCATAACCCATTCCCTCAAATACCGGCAAATTTCTCATAAATCTTTTCTGTGCTCTTTCCAACTTAATGGCATCTTTTCTATGTTAAGAAGACATGGGGGATTTCAATATGCAGGTAGATTGGGAAAATTAGGTGGGTGTTGGATCCCAAGAGAGGAAATTTTTAGTAAACACAAAATAATCTGCAGATGCTGGGGTCAAAGCAACACTCACACCACGCTGAAGGAACTGGTCCACACGTCCCTCCCCACGGATCTCCCACCTGACACTTATCCCTGTAAGCGTAAGTGCTACACCTGTCCCTACACCTCCTCTCTTGCCACCATTCAGGGCCCCAAACAGTCCTTCCAGGTGAGGCAACACTTCACTTGTGAGTCTGTTGGGGTCATCTATTGCATCCGGTGCTCCCGGTGCGGCCTCCTCTACATCGGTGAAACCCGACGCAGATTGGGGGACCGCTTCATCGAGCACCTCCGCTCCGTCCGCCACAACAGACAGGATCTCCTAGTAGCCACCCACTTCAACTCTGCTTCCCACTCCCATTCAGATATGTCCATACATGGCCTCCTCTACTGCCATGATGAGGCTAAACTCAAGTTGGAGGAGCAACACCTCGTATACCGTCTAGGTAGTCTCCAGCCCCTTGGTATGAACATAGAATTCTCCAACTTCCGGTAATTCCCTCCCCCTCCCTTCCCCTATCCCTATGTCTCTATGCCCCCTCCCCCAGCTGCCTATCACCTCCCTCATGGTTCCGCCTCTTTCTACTACACATTGTGTTTTCCCCTATTCTTTCTTCACCTTTCCCGCCTATCACCTCCCTGCCTCCCTTCCCCCACCCCTTTATCTTTCCCCTTACTGATGTTTCACCTGGAACCTACCAGCCTTCTCCTTCCCACCCTCCCCCCACCTTCTTTATAGGGCCTCTGCCCCTTCCCTCTACAGTCCTGACGAAGGGTTCCAGCCCGAAACGTCGACCGATCTTTTCTACGGATGCTGCCCGACCTGCTGAGTTCCCCCAGCGTGTTGTGAGGAAATTTTTAGAATGCCTATGAGATGGCTTTTTGGAGCAGCTTGTGGTTGAGCCTACAAGGGGAACAGCAATTCTGGACTGGATGTTGTGTAATGAACCAGATTTGATTAGGGAGCTTAAGGTAAGGGAATTCAAAGGAGGTAGTGATCATAATACGATCGAATTCACCCTGCAGTTTAAGAAGAAGAAGCTAAAATCGGAAGTATCAGTATTACAGTGGAGTAAAGGGAATTATGGAGGTTCGAGAGAGGAGCTGGCCAGTGTTGAATAGAAAGGGACACTAGCAGGAGAAATGGAAGAACAGCTGGAGTTTTGGGGAGCAATTTGGAAGGTGTAGGAAATATACATCCCAAAGATGGAGAAGTGCTCTGAAGGGAGGATATGCGAACCGTGGCTGACAAGGAAAATCAAAAACAGTGTAAAAGCAAAAGAGAGGGACTATAATGGAGCAAAAATTAGTGGAAAGGTAGAGGATTGGGAAACTTTTCAAAACCAACAGAAGACAACTAAAAAAGCCATAAAGAGAGAAAAGATTAAATATGAAGGTAAGCTAGCCAAAAATATAAAAGGATACCAAAAGCATTTTCAGATATGTAAAGTATAAAAGAGAGACGAGAGTGGATATTGGACCACTTTAAACTCATGCTGGAGATGCTAGTAATGGAGGACCGAGAAGCGGCAGATGAACTTAATAAGTATTTTGCATTAGTATTCACTGTGGAAGACACTAGCAGTATGCCAGAAATATGAGAGTGTCAGGTGAGTGTAGTTGCTATTACTAAGGAGAAGGTGCTTGGGAAGTTGAAAGGTCTGAAGGTAGATAGGTCACTGGCACCAAATGGACCAGCTCAGGGTTCTGAAAGAGGTAGCTGAAGGGATTGTGGAGACATTAGTAATGATCTTTCAAGAGTCACTAGATTATGGAATGGTTCTGGAGTACTGGAAAATTGAAATGTCACTCCACTCTTTAAGAAGGGAGGGAGGCAGAAGAAAAGAAATTATAGGCTAGTTAGCCTGACTTCAGTGGTTGGAAAGATGTTGGAGTTTATTCTTAAGGATGGGATTTCAGGGCATTTGGAGGCACATAACAAAATAGGCCAAAGTCAGCATGGTTTCCCCTTAAGAAGAAATCTTGCCTGACAAAGCTGTTGGAATTCTTTCAGGAAATTACAGGCAGAATAGAGAATTGGTAGATATTATGTACTTGGATTTTCAGAAGGCCTTTGACAAGGTGCCGCACATGAGACTGTTTAACAAGATAAGAGCCATGGTATTACAGGAAAAGTATAAGCATGGTTAGAAGATTGGCTGATTAGCTGTAAGCAAAGAGTGGGAATAAAGGGGACCTTTTCTGGTTGACTGCTGGTGACTAGTGCTGTTCCACAAGGGTCTATGTTGGGACCACTCCTTCTCATGTTCTATGTCAATGATTTGGATGATGGAATTAATGACTCTGGCAAGTTTACAGACAATACAAAAATAGGTGGAAGGGTGGGTGGTGGTGAGAAAGCTGGGAGTCTGCAGAAGGACTTGGATTAGAAGAATTGGCAAGGAAGTGGCAGATGGAATATAGTGTAGGGAAGTGTATGGCCATGCACTTTGGCAGAAGGAGTAAAGATGTGGACTATTTTCTAAATGTGGAGAAAATTCAAAATTCAGAGGTGCAATGGGACTTGGGAGTCCTTGTGCAGGATTCCCTAAAAGTTAACTCACAGGTTGAGTCAGTGCAATGCAATTTTTGCATTCATTTCGAGAGGACTAGAATATAAATGCAAGGATGTAATGATGAGGCTTTATAAGACATTGGTCAGACTGCACTTGGAGTATTGTGAGCAGTTTTGGGCCCCTTATCTAACAAAAGGATTGACCGACATTGAAAAGGGCCGAGATGAGGTTCGCAAGAATGGTCCCTGGCATAAAGGGTTAACATATGAGAAGTGTTTGATGGCTCTGGGCCTATAATTGCTGGAGTTTAGAAGAATGAGGGGGGATCTCACTGAAACCTATCATATATTGAAAGACCTGGATAGAGTAGATGTGGAGAGGATGTTTCTTATAGTGGGGTGTCTAGGACTAGGGGGCACAGCCTCAAAATAAAGGGACATCCATTTAGAAAAGAGATGAGGAGGAATTTCTTTAGCCAGAGAGTGGTGAATCTGTGGAATTCATTGCCACAGATGGCTGTGGCGACCAAGTCATTGGGTATATTTAAGGCAGAGTTTGATAGGTTCTTGATTAACCAGGGTGTCAAAGGTTACAGGAGAAGGCAGAAGAATTTGAGGATATAATGAGTGCAGTGGATAGAGGGGAACAGGTGGATGTCGTATACTTGGATTTCCAGAAGGCGTTCGATAAGTGCCACACAAGAGACTTATAAATAAGATACGGATGCATGGAGTCGGAGGAAGTGTATTGGCATGGATAGTGGATTGGTTAACCAATAGAAGGCAGAGAGTTGGTATAAATGGGTGTTTCTCCGGTTGGCAGTCAGTGGTGCCGCAGGGGTCGGTGCTGGGCCCGCAGCTGTTTACCATTTACATTGATGATTTGGAACAGGGGACTGTGCGTAACGTAGCAAAATTTGCTGATGACACTAAACTAAGTGGAAAAGCAAATTGTACAGAGGATATGGAGAGTCTGCAGAGGGAAATAGATAGGTTAAGTGAGTGGGCCAAGGTCTGGCAGATGGAATACAACGTTGGTAAATGTGAGATCATCCACTTTGAAAGGAATAATAGAAGAGCAGATTATTATTTAAATGGTGAAAGATTGCAGCATGCTATTGTGCAGAGGGACTTGGGAGTGCTTGTTCATGAATCACAAAAAGTTGGCTTGCAGGTACAACAGGTTATTAAGAAGGCAAACAGAATGTTGGCCTTCATTGCTAGAGGGATTGAATTCAAGAGCAGGGAGGTCATGCTGCAACTATACAGGGTACTGGTGAGGCCGCACCTGGAGTACTGTGTGCAGTTCTGGTCTCCATACTTGAGGAAGGATATACTGGCTTTGGAGGCAGTGCAGAGGAGGTTCACCAGGTTGATTTCAGGGATGAAGGGTTAACCTATGAGGAGAGATTGAGTCCCCTGGGACTATACTCTCTGGAGTTCAGAAGAATGAGAGGGGATTTTATAGAAACATACAAAATTTTGAGAGGGATAGATAAGATAGAAGTAGGAAAGTTGTTTCCATTATAGGTGAGACTAGAACTAGGGGACATTGCCTAAGATTCCATAGAACCATAGAAACTACAGCACAGAAACAGGCCTTTTGGCCCTTCTTGGCTGTGCCGAACCATTTTCTCCCTAGTCCCACTGACCTGCAACACGGACCATATCCCTCCATACACCTCCCATCCATGTATCTGTCCAATTTATTCTTAAATGTTAAAAAAGAACCCGCATTTACCACCTCATCTGGCAGCTCATTCCATACTCCCACCACTCTCTGTGTGAAGAAGCCCCCCTAATGTTCCCTTTAAACTTTTCCCCCCTCACCCTTAACCCATGTCCTCTGGCTTTTTTCTCCCCTTGCCTCAGTGGAAAAAGCCTGCTTGCATTCACTCAATCTATACCCATCATAATTTTATATACCTCTATCAAATCTCCCCTCATTCTTCTACGCTCCAGGGAATAAAGTCCTAACCTATTCAACTTTTCTCTGTAACTGAGTTTCTCAAGTCCTGGCAACATCCTGGTAAAACTTCTCTGCACTCTTTCAACCTTATTTATATCCTTCCTGTAATTTGGTGACCAAAACTGAACACAATACTCCAGATTCGGCCTCACCAATGCCTTATACAATCTCATCATAACATTCCAGCTCTTATACTCAATACTTTGATTAATAAAGGCCAATGTACCAAAAGCTCTCTTTACAACCCTATCTACTTGTGACACCACTTTTAGGGAATTTTGTATCTGTATTCCCAGATCCCTCTGTTCTACTGCACTCCTCAGTGCCTTACCATTAACCCTGTATGTTCTACCTTGGGTTGTCCTTCCAACGTGCAATACCTCACACTTGTCTGTATTAAACTCCATCTGCCATTTTTCAGCTCATTTTTCCAGCTAGTCCAAGTCCCTCTGCAGGCTCTGAAAACCTTCCTCACGGTCTACTACACCTCCAATCTTTGTATCATCAGCAAATTTGCTGATCCAATTTACCACATTATCATCCAGATCATTGATATAGATGACAAATAACAATGGACCCAGCACTGATCCCTGTGGCACACCACTAGTCACAGGCCTCCACTCAGAGAAGCAATTCTCTACCACCACTCTTTGGCTTCTTCCATTGAGCCAATGTCTAATCCAATTTACCATCTCTCCATGTATACCTAGCGACTCTATTTTCCTAACTAACCTCCCATGCGGGACCTTGTCAAAGGCCTTACTGAAATCCATGTAGACAATATCCACTGCCTTCCCTTCATCCACTTTCCTGGTAACCTCCTCGAAAAACTCCAATAGATTGGTCAAACATGACCTACCACGCACAAAGCCATGTTGACTCTCCCTAATAAGTCCCTGTCTATCCAAATGATTGTAGATTCTGTCTCTTAGTACTCCCTCCAATAACTTACCTACTACCGACGTTAAACTCGCCAGCCTATAATTTCCCGGATTACTTTTCGATCCTTTTTTAAACAACGGAACATGAGCCACTCTCCAATCCTCCGGCACCTCACCCATAGACAGCGACATTTTAAATATTTCTGCCAGGGCCCCCGCAATTTCAACACTAGTCTCCTTTAAGGTCCGAGGGAACACTCTGTCAGGTCCCGGGGATTTATCCACTTTAATTTTCGTCAAGACAGCAAGCACCTCCTCCTTTTCGATCTGTACAGTTTCCATGATCTCACTACTTGTTTCCCTTAATTCCATAGACTTCATGCCAGTTTCCTTAGTAAACACAGACACAAAAAACCTATTTAAGATCTCCCCCATTTCCTTTGGTTCCGCACATAGCCGACCACTCTGATCATCAAGAGGACCAATTTTATCCCTTACAATCCTTTTGCTCTTAATATACCTGTAAAAGCTCTTTGGATTATCCTTCACTTTGACTGCCAAGGCAACCTCATGTCATCTTTTAGCCCTCCTGATTTCTTTCTTAAGTATTTTCTTGCACTTCTTATACTCCTCAAGCACCTGATTTACCCCCTGTTTCCTATACATTTCATACAACTCCCTCTTCTTCTTTATCAGAGTTGCAATATCCCTTGAGAACCAAGGTTCCTTATTCCTATTCAATTTGCCTTTAATCCTGACAGGAACATACAAACTCTGCACTCTCAAAATTTCCCCTTTGAAGGCTTCCCACCTACCAATCACATCTTTGCCAGAGAACAACCTGTCCCAATCCACACTTTTTAGATCCTTTCTCATTTTTTCAAATTTGGCCTTCTTCCAGTTCAGAACCTCAACCCTAGGACCAGATCTATCCTTGTCCATGATCAAATTGAAACTAATGGTGTTATGATCACTGGAACCAAAGTGCTCCCCTACACAGACTTCCGTCACTTGCCCTAACTCGTTTCCTAACAGGAGATCCAATATTGCATCCCCTCTAGTTGGTCCCTCTATATATTGATTTAGAAAACTTTCCTGAACACATTTTACAAACTCTAAACCATCTAAACCATTCAGGGGAGAAGATTTAGGATGGAGACAAGGAGAAACTCTTTTTCCCAGAGAGTGGTGAATCTGTGGACTCCTCTGCCCAGGGAAGCAGTTGAGGCTTCTTCACTAAATATATTTAAGAAACAGTTAGATAGGTTTTTACATAGTAAGGGAATTAAGGGTTATGGGGAAAAGGCAGGTAGATGGAGCAGAGTTTACGGACAGATCAGCCATGGTCTTATTGAATAGCAGGGCGGGCTCGATGGGCCAGATGGCCTACTCCTGCTCCTATTTCTTATGTTTTTGTGTTCTGATTTGTTTGAGGGGGGTAATAAATCAGCCATGATGGAATGGCAGAGCAGACTTGATGAGCCGAATTGTGTAATTCTGTTCCTATGTCTTATGATGACCAAAGCTGAACCCAAACTCATAGTCTCCATCCTTTTGACTTAGTCTAAGATCAATCTAACCCATCCCCCCTCCCCTGCCACATTGCCCTCCATTTTTCTTTCATCCAAGTGCCTCTTAAATGTCCCTAATGTATCTGCCTCTGCCACCTTCCTTGACAACACATTCCACGAACCTACCACTCTCTGTGTTTTTTTAAAAAACTGCCTCTGAGATCCTGCTTATACTTTCTTCCAATCACCTTAAAGCGGGGGTTCCCAGCCTTTTTTATGCTACAGACCACTACCATAACCAAGGGGTCCATGAACCCCAAGATGGGACCCTCCCCACCTTAAAGTTATGTCACTTCTTCCCTGGGCAAAAGTCTCTGGCTGTCCACTTGATCCATGCTTCTTATTGTACACCTCTATCAAGCTACCTTTCACTCCCAAGAGGAAGGTTCTAACTTGTTCAACCTATCCACATAAGGCATGCTCTCTCCTTCAGACAGCATTCTGGAAAAATGAGATCCTCGTACCTTTCTAAAACCTTGGATACAAGGCATTACGTTGCTCGATCTCTCCTCTCCGCCTTGTCTAATGAACCTTGACTGGGTTTCTTTGAAAGTAAGTCTATCGCTGTTTAGATTAGGAGGCCAAAACTCTCCACAGCTTTCCAGGTCCAGGTCTTGGTCCTTTCCAGCAGCTAAACTGGAGAAGGACCAAATATGTGGAGGACTCTTGAGGTAACCAACACAAGTTCACTTGGTTAACGTATGAGGGTTGTTTGATGGTTCTGGACCTGTACTCACTGGAGTTTAAAAGAATTAGGGTGGAATTAGGGGGATCTCATTGAAACCTACCACATATTGAAAAGCTTGGATAAAGTGGATGTGGAGAGTATGTTTCCTATAGCGGGTGAGTCTAGGACCAGAGGACACAGCATCACAATAGAAGGGAGCCCCTGTTGAACAGAGGTTAGGAGGAATTTCTTTAGCCGGATGATGGTTAATCTGTGGAATTCATTGCCACAGATGCCTGAGGAGGTCAAGTCATTGGACATATTTAAAGCAGAGGTTGCTGGGTTCTGAATTAGTCAGGGAGTCAAAGGTTATAAGGAAAAGACAGGTGAATGGGTTTGAGGGGGATAAGAAGTCAGCCATGATGGAATGGCAGAGCAGACTCAATGGCCCAAATGGCCTAATTGTGCTCCTGTACCTGTGGTTGCATGGTCTTATGATCCTAATATCCTTCTTCTTCTTCTGGTGTTATAGGAGACCCTCTGGAAGAATCCCAGCCGAGCTAATGCCAGCACTGTCAACAGGAATTATCGGATTTGACATTGGAAGCCGTGTGCTGGGTGGACTACGTTTGGTGGTCTTTGTGTAAATGTTCCCAATGATGGAGGCACCCTCTGGTCACAAGTTATTGAAGGACTCTGATCAATACACAAACTCTCTCTGTAGAATGTGTGTCATACTCCATGTAATCGCCACACATGGAAGGTGGCAGCTTCCATCGTTGCGGGGCGAAGTGTACGAATGGACAAGCAATGAGTATTGTTTCTACAAGTGCGCCTTTCCAAGCACATTCACTGTCCACAGAGCCACCACCCCCACATACCTAAGGCAGCAAAGATGTAGAACTCATTTGAACTTGTGCCTTGTTATTGTGACATGTTCTCTTTAACATTATCTGTGAATTGGACTAGACTGAGCCACGGACAATGCTTGGTATTACAAGCCAACTTCTATGTAACAAACAGTCTGTTGAGAGAGACTTCTGGATCGAGCAGAATCTGTGGAAGGAAAGGACTTGTCAAAACCTTGCATCAAGATTGGGAATGGAGTGGGAAGGTAGCCAGTACTGAGTCAAGAGAGGCAGAAGTTGGACATTATAATGCCTTTCCCATCACAGAAGCTACTCAACCTGCTGAGTTCCTCCAGCAGATTGTTTGTTGTTCCAGATGTGAACATCTGGATTTTCTGTTGTCTCAAATTTTATGTAAGTTTGAAAAGCATTCAAGTTGGGAGTGCTCTTAAGAGATTAATACTTTTTATCTCTGCACTGGAAGGGCAGAGTGATGGATGAGGTGAGATGCAATGAATGGGACCACATGAATAAGGATCAAGTTTGGGGTGCTTCTAACAAGCAGGTGTGACATATATGTGTGACAATATGGTAACTGGGCTGCTCACCAGAAAAATGCCGGTCAGGTTTGAAGTACTTTCAATATTTGTACTCTTTAGTGGACTGTTGACACAAGTTGATGATTATTGCTGATAACCTGAAAAAAATGTGAGATTAACTGATCTTTGCTCCTTCATTGGTAAAATTCCCTAACTTGAAATTTGTATCCAAAGGGCAACTGTCTAAATGTGTTCTGTAGTGCCAATCTCTGACATTGATTCACTCTCCTGGTGAGACTGCAGGTAGAGAATGTCATGAAGATGACAATTCAAATTAACCCATCTTTCTCTTTTCCCTGGTGTGAACATTGGATAGCCGGAAGTGAGGGCATTACATTTCAATACGACGTGGCTCAACTTTGCAGTCATGTCCTGTCCAACCAAATGGACCATCAGGACTTTGAGCTGCACTAGATTTTTGATTCCAGTTTAGGGCATTGATGCCGAAGTGTGTAAGTTGGGGACCAGGGCTGGTGAAACTGGACTTTGCCAAAAAGTAGATGGTGAATCTGCATTCCCATGTTTTACACTACACACAATTTTATTCTATTTTTCTGTAAACCAGTGATCAATGCAAGCTGAATTCCAATATCTTGTCAGCTTTATAATCGTGTGCTAGCCTCCGAACTCATCCCACTGCGGGCTTCGTGGGGCTGACACTACGATCTGCAGAAGATGCCAGTTTTATACATGAGGTGGTTACCACCTACCAGGAAACAAATTTCATCATCAGTATCAGGATTATTACCACTTTTGTATGATAAATGTGTTACTTCATGGTAGCAGTGCAGTGCAATACATCAAAAATTACTATAAGAAATATACGGTATATCTATAAAAGAAGTAGTGGAGAAACAGAGCTGAGGGGTGACATAACAAGCATGGCTTCATGGTCTGAGATCAGATGGCGGAGGGGAAGAAGCTGCTTCTAAAATTTTGAGTGTGTCTTCAAGCTCTTGTATCTCCTCTCTGATGGTAGCAATGAGACGAGGGCACGTCCTGGGTGATGGGGGTCCTTACTGATGGATGCCAGCTTTTTGAGGCATCGCCTTTTGAAGATGTCCTCGATGGCAAGGAGGCTAGTGCCCACAATGGAGCTGGCTGAACCTACAACCCTCCACAGCTTTTTCCCTGACTCTGTGCACTGGAGCCTCCATGCCAGCTGGTGATGCTCTCCAAGGTACATCTATAGAAATTTACTAGTCTTTCGTGACCTACCAAGTCCCCTCAATATTCTCAAACATTTGCACTATATTCACTCTCTGCTTTTCCCACAGTGCTGGAGAACCTTTTAAAGAGACATTCTTTACATTATGTAGCAGATGTCGAAGTCCAAACCGGTGTGTAAACAGGGTGAAGACAGTGTAACCCGTAACCCTGCTGTAAATAGTTTGTGATGGGGCTGATATAAGAATCTGCTTGTTTTAGAGGTTGACATTTTGTGTATGGGAGGGAACATAGTTTATTTGCAATGTGATGTTCGATCTGTTCAATACAAAGGTGCTATAATGTTGTTTGTTTGTGAATTTGATCTTAAGAGCAATATGTTTCATGTAACAGAATGCTGAAACTTCATTTCAGATGTTGACAGATAGTAGATGTGACCAACTTTGGTTAGAATTCGTCCTGCGCTGTGTTACACAGTGGGTTCCTACAACGTCACCAACCTCGCCCACGCAGTGAGGTTTCTGTTTGAGAGGCCCTTTCCTGAACGATGAAGAACCAACTCTGTCAGTGTGCGCTCGCAGGACTGGGTCCACCGTGACAGAGAGAGCTGCTGTTCCTCCGCTCCTGGGTTGAGTCATGAGCCTGCGGTCCGCCGCTCCTGGGTTGAGTTGGTGCCCACGATTGCCATGACAAAGAGTCTGATGGTCTTCCACACTTGGACCCAATCCTGTAAGCACACACCATGACACAACTCATTGGGCTGTTCAGGCATTCTATCAGGCCTTTCCTGGCAGATGAACCTCACCGGCAAGGTTGACCTTGGAGGCCCAGGTAGATGTGAGCTGTCCCCACGAGCTGCTTCAGTCCTCTTGCTGAGTCAATCTAGCTTTGCTTCTTTACAATAATGTTTTATTAATTATAATGATTGGCGGACTTAGTCTGCAAGTCTTCCCCCAAATCCTTCCCGGTATTTACCTGGACACTAAGTTATACAGCATGGAACCAGGCCCTTCAGACCAACTGGACCATGCACACCAAAATGTCCCATTTTCTAGACTTTGGTCCATCACCTTGTAAACATTTCCAGTCCATGTACCTAGTCATAGTCATAGTAATACTTTATTGATCCCGGGGGAAATTGGTTTTCGTTACAGTTGCACCATAAATAATAAATAGTAATAGAACCATAAATAGTTAAATAGTAATATGTAAATATGCCAGTAAATTATGAAATAAGTCCAGGACCAGCCTATCGGCTCAGGGTGTCTGACCCTCCAAGGGAGAAGTTGTAAAGTTTGATGGCCACAGACAGGAATGACTTCCTATGACGCTCTGTGTTGCATCTCGGTGGAATGAGTCTCCGGCTGAATGTACTCCTGTGCCCACCCAGTACATTATGTAGTGGATGGGAGACATTGTCCAAGATGGCATGCAACTTAGACAGCATCCTCTTTTCAGACACCACTGTGAGAGAGTCCAGTTCCATCCCCACAACACCATTGACCTTACGAATGAGTTTGTTGATTCTGAGTGATAGATTCATAGAACACTACAGCACAGAAACAGGTCCTTTGTCCCATCTAGTCCACTCCCTAGTCCCTTTGACCTGCATCTGGACCATAGCCCTCCATACCTTTTCCATCCATGTACCTATTCAAACTTCTCTTCAATATTGAAATTGAACCTGCATCCTCCACTTTCACTGGCAGCTCGTTCCACACTCTCACCTGTCCATGGGCTTGTCATCATTCAGTAACCGAGAATGTCTCCTCTTTGGGTGCTGGCATTGGTTTCCAATGTTAATGCAACCGAAATGATATGAAAAATTCTTGGTATCACTAAACCAATCATTCCCAGAATCTGATCAGTTAGATTTATCTTGGCTTCACTGTAATTCTTTTATCTTTGCTGGATGACTCGATTCAGGAACAACTTCTTCCTCTCTGCCATCTGACTTTTGAGTGGACATTGATCCCACGAATACTACCTCACTGCATTTCTGCACTGCTTATTTAATTTAACTATTATATATATACATACTTAAATATATATATTGCAAACTCACTCTTTGTTCCACTATTATCTATTGCACTGTACTGCTGCTGCAAAGACAATAAATTTCACGATATATACCATTGATATTAAACCTGATTCTGATATTGTCAGGAGCAGAATCAGAATCAGGTTTAATATCACCATCATAAGCCGTGAAATGTGATGTTTTGCGACAGCAGTACATTGTAATACATAATAATAAAAAAACTATAAGTTACAATAAGAAATATAAATGAAATAAGCAGTGCGAAATGAGAGAGAAAAAAAAAACAAAGTCGCGAGGTTCAGAAATCTGATGGTGGAGGGGAAGCAGCTGTTCCCGAAACGATGAATTCTGGCGTGTCACCAGAATTTATCGTAGGAAGCATATGGCGTTAGAGTTCAGTAGAGGCCTTTCAGCCGACAATGTTGTGCCGACCTCTTATCCTACTCCAACATCAATTTAACCTGTTCCTCCCAGATAGCCCTCCATTTTTCTAAGAAACAGAGTTTCTTAAATGTCTCTAGTGTATTTGACTCTACTATCACCACTGGCAAGGGCGTTCCATGCCCCCACTACTTGCTGTGTAAAAAAACCCACCTCTGACACCACCCCTATACTATCCTCCAATCACCTCAAAATTATGACCCTCATGTTTGCCATTTTCCCCCAGGAAAAAGTCTCTGGCTATCCCGCCTGATCTATGCCTTTTATCATCTTGTACACCTCTATTCAATCACCTCTCATCTTCCTTTGCTCTAAAGAGAAAAGCCCTTGCTCGTTCAGCCTATCCTCATAAGACATGCTCTCAAAACCAGACAGCAACCTAGTAAATCTCCTCTGCCCCCTCGCTAAAGCTTCAAATTCTTCCTATAATGAGGTGAGAACTGAGCACAGAATGAGGGGTAAGAGAGTAGAGGATTAGCCTGAGAGTTTTAGATGAAGAAAGATGGCCGGTAGCTGGGTTGAAGCTTGATTGGGTAGGGCTGATCTGTGTTGTATGCACATTTGGTAGTTCGATTTAGATTCAAAGCCTCTGCCATGCTGTCCCAGTAACAGCATTCCCTGGGATATTTAGTAAGTGATTGGAAACAAAGAGAGAATGAAATGGACTTGGATTTGATGAAAATGTTATTTCAAAACTTTGAACATGAAGCCATTGATTTGACTAAAAAGAGACCAGGTTAAAAGTTATTGTGACCTAAAACTCCCAACTGGTTCAACACTGTTCAGTGGGAAGGAACTATCAGCTTTCCATTAGAAGCAGCAGATCCGAGGCAAGGAAGAGTTGTGGGGTTGGAGCCCAGGACCGAGAATGATGAACAAGTCAATGTTTGGCTGATTTAAGCACTGGGCTTAAGTAGTAGTAGTAGTCGTACTTTATTGACCCCAGGGGAAATTGGTTTTCGTTACAGTTGCACCATAAATAATAATTAGTAATAAAACCATAAATAGTTAAATAGTAATATGTAAATTATGCCAGGAAATAAGTCCAGGCCCAGCCTATTGGCTCAGGGTGTCTGACCCTCCAAGGGAGGAGTTGTAAAGTTTGATGGCCACAGGCAGGAATGACTTCCTATGACGCTCTGTGCTGCATCTCGGTGGAATGAGTCTCTGGCTCCTGTGCCCAACCAATACATTATGTAGTGGATGGGAGATATTGTCCAAGATGGCATGCAACTTAGGCAGCATCCTCTTTTCAGACACCACCGTGAGAGAGTCCAGTTCCATCCCCACAAAATCACTGGCCTTACGAATGAGTTTGTTGATTCTGTTGGTGTCTGCTACCCTCAGCCTGTTGCCCAGCACACAACAGTAAACATGATAGCACTGGCCACCACAAACTCGTAGAACATCCTCAGCATTGTCCAGCAGATGTTAAAGGACCTCAGTCTCCTCAGGAAATAGAGACTGCTCTGGCCCTTCTTGTAGACAGCCTCAGTGTTCTTTGATCGAGGCAGTGGGGCCCAAGCCTTAGCTTAGAGTGTGCTGAAGTTGTGGGCATAGATCCGAGAGCAAGGAATGAGTCCATATTTGCCTGATTTAAGCATAGGGCCAGATTAAAAAGGACAGGGTTCTCAGAACCAGAGGAGGGGGATGGGCTAGTGTTTGGCTTGCTACTCTACAAGGTTTACTCGTCTCTATACTGAACTGAGGCTGTGACCTGCATTTAACAGACTCCTACACCAACTGCGGAAATGACTGGCTTCTTGCCTGTGAACTCACTTTCCTGAACTTTAGTTCTGAATGTTACTTGCTTACTTCTGATTGTTTGCACGATTTGTTCTTTTTTTTTGCACATTGGCTGTTTGACCGCCTTCTTCTTTAGTGGGTTCTATTGGGTTTCTTTGTTTGGTGGCTGCCTGTAAGGAGACGAATCTCAAGGTTGTATATAGTATACATTCTTCGTTAATAAATGTACTTTGAACTTTGGTCTTCTATCTGTGTCTGGTCTTGTTCACTGCAGAAGTAACCTGCCGTGGGCAGCCCATCAGTTCCAGGAGAGCTAAGATGGGAGAAACGGAACAGTGTAGCCACACCCTGAGAATTTAAATACAAAAAAGATGCTTTGCAGTAAATACTTCCATCACTGTTTACTGTTCATGACTGCAGTTCTCAAATGAAATTTTCTGTGAATATTTTTCATCTCGATAGACTGGATGTGGAGAGGGTGTTTCCTATGGTGGGAGAGTCTAGGACCTGAGGACACAGTTGAAGAACAGAGGGCCATCCCTTTAAAATGGAGATGAGGAATTTCTTAAGGCAGTGTGGTGAATCTGAGGAATTCATCGCCACAGGCGCTGTGGAGGCCGAGTCACTGGGTATGTTTAAGGCAGAGGTTGATAGATTCTTGATTGGCCAGGGCATGAAGGGATACAAGGAGAAGGCAGGAGATTGAGTTTGAGAGGGATCAGCCATGATGAAATGGCACAGCAGGCTCAAGGGGCAAATGGTCTAATTCTGCTCCTATATCTTAACGTCTTATAACAGACACCATTGTGAGGTTGGCTAAATAAAATTCTTCAATATTCTTTTGTTGTTAGTAGTTGATTTGATTGATAGTAAATTTAGACTCTTTATTTTTTTATTATCTATTTATTGAGATACAGCACAGAATAGGTCCTTTCCACCATTCGATCCACATCATCCAGCAATCTCCTATTTCATCCTAGCCTAATCACAGGAAAACTTACAAGGACCAATTAACCCACCAACTGGTATATTTTTGGACGGCGGGAGGAAACCGGAGCACCCAGAGGAAACCCACACAGTCACAGGGAGAATGTATAAACTCCTTACAGACAGAGGCAGGAATTGAACCCAGGTCACCTGTATTGGAAAGTGCTGTGCTATCCACCACACTACCATGCCATCCCAGCACAATGGCATGCCAGATGAATTTACTCTCAGTAGCCACCGTATATATATTTCTTTCTGCAGCTGTAGCCCATTCATTCCAAGGTGTGATGTGCTGTGCATTCAGAGATTCTCTTCTGTTCACTATCATTGCAACACGTGGTTATTTGAGTTACTGTCACTTTCCTGTCAGCTTGAACCAGTCTGGCCATTCTCTTCTGATCAGCCTCATTAACAAGGTGTTTTCACCCACAGAACTTCTGCTCACTGGATCTTTTCTTCTTCTTTTGCTCCATTCTTTATAAACGCTAGAGACAGATGTGCATGAAAATCTCAACAGATCAGTAGTTTCTGAGATACTCAAATCATCCATTTGGCACCAATGGTCAAAGCCACTTAGGTTATATTTTTCCCCATTCCCTAAACATCTTGAACCTCTTGACCATATCTGCATGCTTTTGTGTATTGAGATGCTGCCACTTGATTGGCTGATGAGATATTTGCATTAGTGAGTGGGTGTATAGGTGTACCTAACAGAGGCATCACTGAATGTGGAACACTACAGCGCAGAACAGGCCCTTTGGCCCACGATGTTGTGCCAACCTTTTAACCAACTCTAAAATCAACCTAGCCCTTCTCTGCTACATATCCCTCCATTTTTCTTCATCCATGTGCCTATCTAAAAGTTTCTTAAATACCCCTAATGTATCTACCACCACCCCAGCACTGTGTTCCACACACCCACCACTCCCTGTGTAAAAACCTACTTACCTCTGACATCCCCTCTATACTTTACTCCAATCATCTTAAAATTATGCCCCCTGGTGTTAGCCATTTCTACCCTAGGCAAAGGTATGTTTATCCACTTGATCAATGCCTCTTATCATCTTGTACACCTCTGTCAAGTCAATTTAAGAGAAGTTTGGATAGGTGCATAGATGAGAGAGTTATGGAGTGCTACGGTTCATGTGCAGGTGGATGGAATTCAGGCAGAATTACAGTCTGACACAAACCAGTTGGGTCATTTCTGTGCCAGGGTACCTTTATGATTTTATGTTCCATAGACAATCTGTCATTCCTCTGATCTGTTCACATCAGATCAGATAAACCTTCATTCCATGTTCTTGATCTCTCCATCAATAGAAACAGTTTTTTTCTCTTCACTCCCCCCACCCCCAACAATATTTTAAATATTTCTATCAGATCTATCCCTTGCAATCTCCTTTATTTTAAGAACAAGGAGTCTGTCTGACCTACTGAAGCCTATTACCCCGGCATCAGTTGTATAAATCTTTTCGACAAAGCCGCAAGACTATGAGGCACAGGAGCAGAAACAGGCCATTTGGCCCATCGAGACATTCTATCGTGGCTGACTTATCCTTCTCAACACCTTTCTCCTGCCTTGTCCCCATATCCCTTATGTATCAAGAATCTATCGAACTCCACTTTAAATATACTCAATGACTTGGCCTCCACAGCCATTTACAGCAATGAATTCCACAGATTCACCACTCTCTAGATAAATAAGTTCCACCTCACCTCTGTTCCAAATGGTCATCCTTCTAGACTCCTCCACTGTAGGAAACACCTTCTCCACATACACTCTATCTGGGCTTTTCAATATTTGATAGGCTTCGATGGGATACCCCTCATTCTTTTAAACTGCAGTGCGTACAAAACATTTTTACTCATATGTTAATCTTTTCAGTCCTGGGATCGTTCTCGCGAACCTCCTCTGGACTCTCTCCAATGTCAAGGCATCCTTGCTTAGAGAAGGAAAGGGGCCCAAAACTGCTCACAATACTCTAACAAGTATGGACTTGTAAAGCCTCAGCATTACATCCTTGCTCTTATCTTTTTTGGGCTAGTGTAGTGGTTATCGTAACGCTATTTCAGCACCAGGGACCCGGGTTCAATTCCTGCCGCTGTCTGTAAGGAGTTTGCATGTCCTCCCTGTCATTGTGTGGATCTCCTCCGGGTGCTTCAGTTTCTTCTCACATCCCAGAGGTACGGATTAGTAGATTAATTGGTTACATGGGTGTAATTAGGCAGTGCAGGCTCGCTGGGACAGTAGGGTCTGTTACTGTGCCATATCTCTGAATACAATAAATATTCCAGTCCTCTTGAAATGAATGCTAACACTGCATTTGCCTTCCTTCCCACCGACTCATCCTGCAAGTTAACTTCCACATCTCTGCAAATGTCAGAGCTCAGAATTGGACACCATTCTCCAACTGTGCCTGAAACAGTATTTTAGAAAGTTCACTATGATTTCTTTGCTCTTGTACAGGATCCTAGGCATGATAAAAGGTCTCTGCCCAAAACGTCAGCAGTTCATTCCTCTCCATAGGTGGTGCCTGAGTTGCTCAGTTCCTCCAGCATTTTGTGTGTGTAACCCTGGCCATAGATTATATGCTTTTTTTAAACTACTTTCTCAATCTGCCATGTCATCTTGAGCAAGCTATGTACATGGGCAGAACGATAGCATAGTGGTTGGCGCAGTGCCAGTGACCAGGGTTCAATTCCCACTGCTGTCTGAAAGGAGTTTGCATGTTATCATTTTAAGGTGATTGGATAAAAGTATAAGGGGATGTCAGAGGAGAGTTTTTACACAGAGAGTGTGGTCCGCCCTGTCAGGGGTAATGGTAGAGGTAGATAGATTAGTGAGATTTAAGAGACTCCTCGATAGGAACATGGATGATAGAAAAATGGAGGGCTATGGGGAGGGGAGGGAAGTGTTGGACTGATCTTGGAGTAGGTTAAATGGTTAGCACAATATCGTGGGTTGAAGGGCCTGTACCGATCTACATTTTATGTTCTAACTAGATACAGTGCCTGTAAAAAGTATTCACCACCCCTCCTCCCAGAAGTTTTCATGTTTTATTGTTTTACAACATTGAATCACAATAGATTTAATTTGGCTTTTTTGACACTGATCAACAGAAGGAGAATCTTTCATGTCAAAGTGAAAACAGATCTCTAATAAGTGATCTAAATTAATTACAAATACAAAACACAAAATAATTGATTGCCTAAATCCCTTTTAATATGAACACCAAATCACTGCTGGTGCAGCCGATTGGTTTTAGGAGTCACATAATTAGTCAAATGGAGATCACCTGTGTGCAGTCAAGGTGTTTCAATTCATTGTAGTAAAATTACACCTGTATCTGGAAGGTCCAAGTGCTGGTGAGTCAGTATCCTGGCAAAAACTACACCATGAAGACAAAAGAACACTCTAAGCAACTTCATGAAAAGGTTATTGAAAAGCACACGTCAGGAAGTGGATATAAGAAAGTTTCCAAGTCACTTGAATATCCTTTGGAGTACGGTTAAGTCATCAAGAAATGGAAAGAATATAGCACAGCTGTAAATCTGCCTAGAGCAGGCCGTCCTCAAAAACTGCACAGCCATGCAAGAAGGGGACTAGTGAGGAGGGCCACCAAGAGAACGATGACATCTCTGGAGGAGTTAGAAGCTTCAGTGGCTGAGATGGGAGAGACTGTGCATACAACTGTTGCCGAGGTGTTTCACCTGCCACAGCTTAATGGGAGAAAGGCAAATTAGAAAGACACTGTTGAAAAAAACTCATGTGAAATCTCAGTTAGAGTTTGCCAGAAGGCATGTGGGAGATGTTGAAATCAGCTGGAAGAAGGTTCTACGGTCTGATGAAACCAAACATGAGCTTTTTGCCCATCAGACTAAACACGACACATCATCAAAAACACACCATCCCTACTGTGAAGCATGGTGGTGGCTGCATCAGACTGTGGAAATGTTTCACTGCAGCAGCCCTAAAAGGCTGTAAAGGTAGAGGGTAAAATGACTGCAGCAAAATACAGGGAAATCTTGGAGGAAAACCTGATGCAGTCTGCGGGAGAACTGCAACTTGGGAGAAGATTTGTTTTCCAGCAAGATTATGACCCCAAGCATAAAGCCAAAGTCACACAGGAATGGCTTAAAAACAACAAAGTTAATGTCCTGGAGTGGCCAAGTCAGAGTCCAGACCTCAATCCAATTGAGAATTTGTGGCTGGACTTGAAAAGGATTGTTCACTTACAATTCCCATGCAATCTGACAGAGCTTCAGCAGTTTTGTAAAGAATAATGGGAGAAAATTGCAATGTCCTGACATGCAAAGCTGATATAGATCTTTCCACACAGACTCAAGGCTGTAATTGCTGCCAAAGATGCATCTACTAAGTACTGACTTGAAGGAGGTGAGTAATTATGCGATCAATTATTTTTGTATGTGGGCCAAGGACAGGCAAATAGCTTTCAACCCAGAGAAGGGTAATGTATTGCAGTTTGGGAGGTCAAACCAGAGTGCACATTTACACTGAATGGAAGGGCCCTGGGGAATGTTATGGAACAGAGGGATCTAGGAGTACAAGTCTACAGTTCGCTGAAAGCAGTGAAGAAGTTGTTGGGAAGTTTTATAAGAAGATGAGGTCACATTTGGAGTATTAGGTACAGCTTTGATCACCCATAGAAACCATAGAAAAACTACAGCACAGAAACAGGCCTTTTGGCCCTTCTTGGCTGTGCTGAACCACTTTCTGCCTAGTCCCACTGACCTGCCCACGGACCATATCCCTTCATACACTTCCCATCCATGTATCTGTCCAATTTATTCTTAAATGTTAAAAAAGAACTCGCATTTACCACCTTGTCTGGCAGCTCATTCCACACTCCCACCACTCTCTGTGTGAAGAAGCCCCCCCCCAATGTTCCCTTTAAACTTTTCCCCCCTCACCCTTAACCCATGTCCTCTGGTTTTTTTCTCCCCTTGCCTCAGTGGAAAAAGCCTGCTTGCATTCACTCTATCTATACCCATCATAATTTTATATACCTCTATCAAATCTCCCCTCATTCTTCTATGCTCCAGGGAATAAAGTGGAATAAAGTCCTAACCTATTCAACCTTTCTCTGTAACCAAGTTTCTCAAGTCCCGGCAACATCCTTGTAAACCTTTTCTGCACTCTTTCAACCTTATTAATATCCTTCCTGTAATTTGGTGACCAAAACTGAACACAATACTCCAGATTCGGCCTCACCAATGCCTTATACAACCTCATCGTAACATTCCAGCTATTATACTCAATACTTTGATTAATAAAGGTCAATGTACCAAAAGCTCTCTTTACGACCCTATCTACCTGTGACGCCACATTTAGGAAATTTTGTATCTGTATTCCCAGATCCCTCTGTTCCACTGCACTCCTCAGTGCCTTACCATTAACCCTGTATGTTCTACCTTGGTTTGTCCTTCCAACGTGCAATATCTCACACTTGTCTGTATTAAACTCCATCTGCCATTTTTCAGCTCATTTTTCCAGCTAGTCCAAGTCCCTCTGCAGGCTCTGAAAACCTTCCTCACGGTCTACTACACCTCCAATCTTTGTATCATCAGCAAATTTGCTGATCCAATTTACCACATTATCATCCAGATCATTGATATAGATGACAAATAACAATGGACCCAGCACTGATCCCTGTGGCACACCACTAGTCACAGGCCTCCACTCTGAGAACCACTAACACACAATAATCTGCAGATGCTGGGGTCAAAGCAACACTCACAACACGCTTGAGGAACTCAGCAGGTCGGGCAGCATCCTTGGAAAAGATCGGTCGACGTTTCGGGCCAGAACCCTTCGTCCTGGGTTCTGGCCCGAAACGTCAACCGATCTTTTCCACGGATGCTGCCTGATCTGCTGAGTTCCTCCAGTGTGTTGTGAGTGTTGCTCTCTACTACCACTCTTTGGCTTCTTCCATTGAGCCAATGTCTAATCCAATTTACCACCTCTCCATGTATACCTAGCGACTGAATTTTCCAAACTAACCTCCCATGCGGGACCTTGTCAAAGGCCTTACTGAAGTCCATGTAGACAATATCCACTGCCTTCCCTTCATCCACTTTCCTGGTAACCTCCTCGAAAAACTCCAATAGATTGGTCAAACATGACCTACCACACACAAAGCCATGTTACAGGAAAGATGTTATTAAACTAAAGAGAGTGCAGGAAAGATTTACTAGGACATTGCCTGGACTTGGGGACCTGAGTTATGAGGAGAGGCTGTGTAGACTAAAACTTTATTCTATGGAAGAGAGGAAATTGAGGAGTGACCTGATAGAGGTGTACACAATCATGAGGGACATTGACTGGGTGAAAGCAAAGTCTTTTTGCCAGGGAGAAGATGCTAAAAACAAGAGGGCACAGGTTTAAGGTCAGTGGCGAGAGATTTAAAAAGGCCACCAGGGACATTTTACTCAAAGGGCCAGTGTGTATTTGGGAATGAGCTGCCAGAAATAGTGGTTGAGATGGGCATGTTAGCAACTTTTAAAGTCCATTTAAATAAGTACATGGATGAGAGGGGTTAAGAGGGCTATGGACCAAACGTGGGCAGATGGGACTAACTCACTGGACAACACACTCAACGTGGACAAGTTGTGGAGCAGACTCTGTGGCCCAAATGGCCTTAATTTACTCCTATGTCTTGTAGTCTGAACAGCCTGTTTCTGTGCTGTACAATTGTATGACTCCAAATAACCCCTCTATACCACAGCCTTCCACTTTACACCAACACAAAGTCCCCTGTTGCATGAGGTAATGTATTAGCATGAGTCAAAGGAAGGCAGGCTAAACAAGAAACAGAGTAGGCACAAATGGGACTGTTTTTGATTGGGAAAGTGGAAGTAGTGTTCTACAGGGATTGCTGCTGGGGCCTCATCTTTTCACTATTTATATAGATGAGAGATATACAGTACTCACTGAGAAGAGCTCAGCTCACTCTGCTGAAAAGTATAAAGATAAACAGTTGTGAGTTGTGAAAAGAACATGTGTCTATATACACACACAGGGGATTCCACAAAATGCTGGAGGAGTTCGGCAGCTCAGGCACTGTCTATACAGAGGAATAAACTATCAACGTTTTGGGACTTCCTCCGTCCTCACGCCTTGGATCCTGTATATGAGCAAAGAACAGGGGTCAAGTTTTCTAGAATACCATTTCGGCCACAGCTGGGGAATGGTGTCCTGTTCTGGATGTTGGACATTAGCAAAGATGTAAAGGTTAACTTGCAGGTTGGGTAGGAAGGCAAATGCAATGTTGGCATTCATTTTCAGAGGGAACTGAAGCACCCAGAGGAAATCCACACAATCACAGGGAGAACAGGAGAACGTATAAAGTCCTTACAGACAGTGGCAGAATTGAACCCGGGTCACTGGCGCTGATTTGGTTTTCTTCTTAAAGAGTTGTCACCAAATAAGCGGCTGCCCCAAACGATCAATGGTTGAATATAATTAAATGTGCTGATGTGACGTGTCTAGTCTGGTAGTGTAGTGGGCAATGCTTGTCACCCTTGCTTTCAGCTTCCACTGCTGGCTAGCGGTCTTGTGAAAAGGAGAGCTGAATGCGTAAGCCTCTCCCTGCCTGTACGAGCCTCTCCAACAGCAAGCCTCATGTAGTGCCTCACTGGCGACACACTGAAACTGCACTCTTTTCAGACAGGCTGAATTACAGAGGACAGGGCGGAGAAGGTCTGGCCCCTGCACACGTAGCACGCAGGCCTGTTGGCATGTGGTCGCGCCCTGGTGCTTGTTAACCAGATCCCCAGCTATGGGTAAATAGCCCGACTGCCTTGTGGGCAACCTCGGGAGAGATGACAGCCGTGGGAGTGGACCCAGAGGAGTGGAGCCCCTAAGGCAGCTGGATGTCATTGAAAGTCCTTCCGGCAGCTCCTGCAGCCAAATATAGTGCCAAATGTATTGATTCATAAGCTTTCCTTTGGTTTACACCAGTGAGGCAGAGAGGGGGATCTTGACAACTGGACATCCCAGGATCTCCATACCTTCCGCCCAGGCTTATGCCCTGGAGAAGTCACTCCAGTGCCAAAACACCCATTGTCCTTTGAGGCAGACAGATGCCATCCTCATCATCATAAGTAAATAATTAATGCAAGAAGAGCAAAAATAGTGAGGTAATGTTCATGGGTTCAGAAATCTGATGGCAGAGGGGAAGCAGCTGTTCCTGAAACATTGAGTGTGAGTTCATTCAGGATCCTGTGCCTCCTGCTTGATGGTAGCAATGAGGAGAGGGCATGTCCTGGGTGATGGGGGACCTGAGTGGTGGATGCTGCCTTTTTCAGGCATTGTCTTGTGAAGGTGTCCTCGATATTGATGGGGAGATGAGGCTGAGTACAGGGCTACGGTAGGAAACTTTGTCACATGATGTGAGCAGAATTATCTGCAGCTTAATGTGAAAAAGACTAAGGAGCTGGTGATAGACCTTAGGAGAGCTAAGGTATCGGTGACCCCTGTTTCCATCCAGGGGGTCAGTGTAGACATGGTGGAGGATTACAAATACCTGGGGATACGAATTGACAATAAACTGGACTGGTTAAAGAAGTCTGAGGCTGTCTACAAGAAGGGTCAGAGCCGTCTCTATTTCCTGAGGAGACTGAGGTCCTTTAACATCTGCCGGACAATGCTGCGGATGTTCTACGAGTCTGTGGTGGCCAGTGCTATCATGTTTGCTGTTGTGTGCTGGGGCAGCAGGCTGAGGGTAGCAGACACCAACAGAATCAACAAACTCATTCGTAAGGCCAGTGATGTTGTGGGGATGGAACTGGATACTCTGACGGTGGTGTCTGAAAAGAGGATGCAGTCCAAGTTGTATGCCATCTTGGTCAATGTCTCCCATCCACTACATAATGTACTGGGTGGGCACAGGAGTACATTCAGCCAGAGACTCGTTCCACTGAGATGCAGCACAGAGCGTCATAGGAAGTCATTCCTGCCTGTGGCCATCAAACTTTACAACTCCTCCCTTGGAGGGTCAGATACCCTGAGCCAATAGGCTGGTCCTGGACTTATTTCCTGGCATAATCTACATATTACTATTTAACTATTTATGGTTTTATTACTATTTATTTATGGTGCAACTGTAACGAAAACCAATTTCCCCCGGGATCAATAAAGTATGACTATGACTATATTGGGAAGGCTAGTTCCCATAATGGGGCTTGCAACCTCCTGCGACTTTTTCCGATCCTGTGCAGTGGCCCCTCCGTACCAGATGGTGATGTAACCAGTTCGAATGCTCGCCATAGTACATCTGCAGAAAGTAGCTGGAGATATAAACTGTTAAAATCAATGAATAATTCCAATGTGTGAAGAATGTCTTTGAAGTAAAAGACGCAATGGTTTTTAATCAAAGTTTAGAACTGCTGAGGATTTGCTACACTCTTGTGTTTTAAATTAGCTTTGTCATAGATAGGAAATTATTCTGAAATAGAAATTTTATCCACTCATAATTAATCTTTCTGGGATTAGAAATATTTGTTTAAGGAATTCAATTTGCTGCTATTTGCATGGAAATATTACCCTGGGAGGAGAGAGAAGACTAAGAGAGGAGGACAGGTTCTTCAAGGATTCTTCAGAGCTTGGTCTCTTAAATTAAATCTTCAGGACAATATGTCATCTTGTTTTGTTTTCACTTAGAGGAAATAATTCACGAAGGCTGCTGCTGTTTTTGACATTAGCAGGTTTTATTAAAGACAATGATCCAATCCGCTCCTGTGGTGATGAAGCAGAGATCTTACCATCAGCAAATGATGGCTCTGAGACATGAGATGGGCTCAGTGTAAGGTCGATAAGTGATGCTTAAGGATATAAAAATAGGTGTAATTGTTTCCCAACAGTCTCAGGCTGACTTCTTTCTTGGTCACTCTGAGTTTAGATGCAGTCCTGCTCTATCTCCTGAAGTGAATTACGGCAAGATTTCAGGAATGTTTGGCTCAGTTTACAGTGCTCTTATCATCTCTCTGCTCTTCTCCCTAGACTGCTCCATTTCCTCTGTCCGAACCATGGAACATCCAGAAGAAAGCTTTGGCCAGGAGATGGTGGTGCCTGTTGGGAATCTTCTGAAGAAAGGAAGGTCTTCAGACTCCTCCAATACTGACCAGCCTCTTCAGCCAGGCCAAGTCAACCCAAAACACTTCACCATTCCCGTAAGTGGTCTTAATCTGGATAACAAGTCCACACCTGATAGTTTCAACATCAATTTATCCTTCTGATAATTTTTCCTCTTCCCCTTTCCTTTTCTTCTATTCCCCACCCTGGCTTCTTAACTCTTCTCCTCACCTGCCATTCATCTCCCCCTGGTATCTATCCTCCTCCTTTCATGGTCCATTCTCCAATCCTATCAGATTCCTTTGCCTTTTCTGCCTATTACCTCCCTGGTTCTTGCGTCACCCCATCTCCCCCACCCACCTTCTTATTCTGGCATCTTTCCCCCTTGCTTTCCAGTCCTGATGAAGGGTCTCAGTTCAAAATGTCGAACCTTTGTTCATTTCCATAGAAGTTGCCTGACCTACTGAGTTCCTCCAGCATTTTGTATGTGTTGCCCTGAATAAAGAGTCTGCTGGAGGCTGAAGAAGATGACCTGTCATAGGGTTAGATGACTGTGTGTGTGTGTGTGTGTGTGTGTGTGTGTGTGTGTTAGGGAGGAACTAGGCTTGTTTCGCTGTTGTTGTTTTGTTATGTTCCCTGTTGGTCTGTCGAACATTGTGGGCATGCCATGTTGGCACTGGAATATGTGGCAGTACTTGCAGGCTGCTCCAGCACGTCCTTGAGTTGTGTTGGTTGTTAATGCATATGACACATTTCACTGTATATTGCGATGTACGTGTGATAAATACACTTTACGTAACACACTCTTGTATCTAATAAAGTGGCCACTCAGTGCATGTTCATGGTCTTCTGGTGCTGTAGCACATCCACTTCAAGGTTCAACATATTGTGAGTTCAGAGATGTTCTTTGCATACCACTGTTGTAATATTTGAGTTGATGTTGCATTCTTGGCAACTTGAGGCACACACACTCAATTCAGAAATGGCTTCTTCCCCTCTGCTGTCTGATTTCCGAATGGACATTGAACCTATGAACACCAGTCTTCATTTGTTTTTGTACTACTTACTTAATTTAACTATTTAACATGTATATACTTAACGTAATTCCAGTTTTTCTATATTTATCATGTATTGCATTGTACTGCTGCAGCAGACTTAACAAATTTCATTACGTATGCCGGTGATATTAAACCTGATTGTGAACCAGTCTGGCCATTCTCCGACCTCTCTCATTAACAAGGCATTTTCACCCACAGAGCAGCTGCTCACTGGATTTTTTTTTGTTTTTTGCACTATTGACTGTAAACTCTAGAGTCTGTTGTGCATGAAAATCCCAGGAGATCAGCTGTTTCTGAGATACTCAAACCACCCCATCTGGTACCAACAATCATTCCACAGTCAAAGTCACTTAGGTCACACTTCTTCACCATTCTGATGTTTGGTCTGATCTTACAACTGAATCTTTTAACCATGAATGCATACTTTTATGCACTGAGTTGCTGCCATATGATTGGCTGATTAGGTATTTGCACGAACAAGATGTACAGGTGTACCTAATAAAGTGGCCACTGACAGTAAATCTAAATCAAATCTGCTCTTTCTGTTTTGACTCAGTTTGATAAATATAATGTTCCTTGTTGGCAGATAATGTTTCCCTGGACTCCCCATATTCTAGGAGATGGTGTGTAAATCACCTCCCTTCTTTATAAGGTACTGCAGAGATGGTCTCTCACCCTGGCTACACAGGCGGACAGGTGGTAAAAAAGGTGTACAGCATGCTCCTCTTCATTAGTTGAGGAACTGAGTTCAAAAGTTGTGAAGTTATGTTGCAGATTTAAAAAACTCTAGCCTAAGCTAACTCTAGGCTACATCTGGAGTACTGCATGCTGTTCTGCCTCCCCGTTATAGAAAGGATGTGGAGACTTTGGAGAAGGTGCAGAAGAGATCATAGGGCATGTGCTACAAGGAGATGTTGGGCACACTCAGGTTGGTTATGAGAGCCACAGGGAGAGCAGACAGCCATGTCTAATACCAGAGGGCACTCATTTCAGATGAGAGGGGCGTTTTGTACGTAAAGACCGGTGGCTGCCTGAAATGCACTGCCAGGGATGGTGGCGGAGGTTTGTATGATTGAGGCATTCGAGAGACTTTTAGATGGGCACAGGGAATGGAGGGACATTGGGTAGGTAGAAGGTATTAATTTACACGTCCATTTGATTACCGATTGACTGAGTTCAGCACCACGTAGTGGCTGAATGGTCGGCCATTGTGCTGCATTGTTCTACACTCAGTTACCACCTTAACAGAGAAAGAATTGGATTTAATATTATCGGCATGGCATGAAATTTGTTGTCTTTTTAGCAGCAGTACAATGCAATACATAATAAAGTTAATGAATTACAGTATATATAATAGTTAAATTAAATAAGTAGTGCAAAAATGTGGTGAGATAGTGTTCATGGGTTCAGTGTCCATTCAGAAATCTGATGGAAGAGAGGAAGAAGCTGTTCCTGAATCGTTGAGTGTGTGTCTTCAGGCTTCTGTACCTCCTTCCTGATGGTAGCAATGAGAAGAGGGTATGAAATGGCAGAAGGGTGATGGGGATCCTTAATGGTGGATGTGGCCTTTTTGAGTCATCACTCATTGGAGATGTCCTTGATGCTGGGGAGGCTAGTACCCATGATGGACTGACTGAGTACAAGACTCTGTGCAGCTTATTTCGATCCTGTGTAGTAGCCCCCCACCCCCCATACTGGACAGTGATGCAGCCTGTTAGAATGCTCTCCATGATACACATGGGCGATTGGTTCCCACTTCAAGTACTGTGCTTATCCAATTTCCTTTTGGAAGTCGCTATGCACCATTCCCGGGGAATGAAATGCTTCTGTTTTACCGATGTCTCTAAATCGATGTTGTCTATCAGCTGGAAAATGCACAAAGTCACTCGTTGTGGTAACAATATCTCCACAGGTTTGCAATGAATGGCATCAAAGAACAATGACTAAAAGGAAGAAAACTTTCTGCCATTGTAGAACAAACGTTTGTACATGTGTCACACTTTTGAATTTAATAATTTTATGGAAGCTCGTTTGTCTGCTGAAGTTCAATGAAGAAGTTTCATTAAAAACCATGTTCTAGTTCCCAACACAGCAGTTTGTTTGAAATCAGAGGATGGTTTGTAATGAAAACTGCTTCTTTATTCTTTCAAGGCGTGTATCCCACTACACAATAATTCAGTCCAAAAAATAAACATGTTCTTTTTGTCTCTGTTTCCTTCTCCTGACTCCATGCAGCTTCTGGTTGACGAACAGCCAGTTTTGCAGACCGATCCTCTTCAATCCTAATCACTAACAGACCCACCATACCAGCTCCCCTGTTAAATTTCCTCTTAATCTTGTAGATCGTCTGCTGGTGGAGGCCAAGTGATGGGGTGGAGACCATAAGACACAGGAAAAGAACTTGGCTGATCGACCCATTGAGTCTGCTCTTCCATTCCACAGTGGCTGATTTATTACCTCTCTCAACCCCATTGTCCTGCCTTTTCCCCGTACCCTTAGATGCCCTGAATCATCAAGAACCTATCACCTTCTGCTTTAAATATACCCAGTTACTTAGTTTCCACAGCTGTCAGTGGCAATGAATTCCACAGATTCACCACCCCCTGGCTAATGAAATTCCTCCTCATCTCTGTTCTACAGAGACATACTTGTATGCTGAGGCTGTGCCTTCTGGCCCTAGACTCCACCACTACAGAAACCATGCACTCTTTCTAGGCCTTTTGGTATTTGATGGGTTTCAATGAGATTCCTCTTTCATTCTTCTAAATTCCAGTGAGTACAGACTGGAGGTTCACCCCACACTGGCTAAAGAAACTCCTCCACATCTCTGTTCTAAAGTCATGGCCACTCCAACCATGCCTCGTATCATTTTGTACATTTCTATCAAGTCACCTCTCATCCCCCTTCACTCCAGAGAGAAAATCCCCAGCATACTCAACCTATCCTCGTAAGACATGCCCTCTAATTGGGACAGAATACTGGTAAATCTCCTCTGCAACTTCTTTAAAGCTTCTACATCCTTCCTATAGTAAGGTGACCAGAACTGAACACAATATTCCAAGACATACATTTAGGGTTGGGGTTAGTGACCTGTGGGTGTGTTATGTTGGTGCCAGATGTATAGTAATACTTGTGAATCACCATGCCCGGCACAATCCTTGCAGATTTGACCTGATGCAAACAACACATTTCACTGTGTGTCTTGATGCCCATATGACAAACAAAACTGATCTAATCTATAAACGCAGGCACGAGGAAATCTGCAGATGCTGGAAATTCAAGCCACACACACAAAGGATGCTGATGAACGCAGCAGACCGGGCAGTATCTATAGGAAGAGGTACAGTCGACGTTTCAGGCTGGGACCCTTCATTTTTTGTGTGTGTTAATCCAATCTATATATTTTAAGGTTCTGTGTCATTGCAAATTGTAACTGAAATCCATTTTTGTTTTCCATTTAGCATCGGAGTTTCAAGATGTATCCTAAAACCTTTGAACAACCTTTCGAATTCCAGAGGTTCCTGAAACCACTTCTGGTCTTTAGATCAATGAAGGAGCCACCTGATTCCTTGGCCAAGAGAACAGAAACCTCACATGTGTCTAACCAAGCAGAACTGTCTGATCTGCCAGAAGTGCACAAAGAACATGGTGATGAAAAAAATGGGGTTGTGTTTCCCATGGGGAGGAGAAATTTTGATGGTAGGTTGTTGGTCTCTGGGCAGGGCTGTTGAGGAAAGGTTCATGATCTGTGAGGGGAGCAGGGGAGAACTCGCAAGTCATTGATCTAAATATAGGAACTGAAATAGCCCATTCGGCCCATCAAGTCTGCTCTGCCATTGACCATAGCTGATTTATTTTCCCTCTCAACCCTGGTCTATTGCTAGACAATAGACAATACGTGCAGGAATAGGCCATTCAGCCCTTTGAGACAGCACTGCCATTCACTGTGATCATGGCTGATCATCCACAATCAGTACCCTGTTCCTGCCTTCTCCCCATATCTCTTGACTCCACTATCATTAAGAGTTCTATCTAACTCTTTCTTGAAAGCATCCAGAGAATTGGCCTCCACTGCCTCCTGAGGCAGAAAATTCCACAGAACCACAACTCTCCAGGTGAAAAAGTTTTTCCTCAACTCCATTCTAAATGGCCTACCCCTTATTCTCAAATTGTGGCCTCTGGTTCTGGACTCCCCCAACATTGGAAACATGTTTCCTGCCTCTAGCATGTCCAATCCCTTAATAATCTTATATGTTTCAATCAGATCCCCCTCTCATCCTTCTAAATTCCAGTGTATACAAGCCCAGTCACTCCAATCTTTCAACATATGACAGTCCTGCCATCCTGGGAATTAACCTCGTGAACCTATGCTGCACTCCCTCAATAGCAGGAATGCCCTTCCTCAAATTTGGAGACCAAAACTGTACACAATACTCCAGGTGTGGTCTCACCAGGGCCCTGTACAGCTGCAGAAGGACCTCTTTGCTCTTATACTCAATTCCCCTTGTTATGAAGGCCAGCATGCCATTAGCTTTCTTCACTGCCTGCTGTACCTGCATGCTTACTTTCAGTGACTGATGAACAAGGACACCTAGATCTCGTTGTACTTCCCCTTTTCCTAACTTGACACCATTCAGATAGTAATCTGCCTTCCTGTTCTTACCACCAAAGTGGATAACCTCACATTTATCCACATTAAACTGCATCTGCCATGCATCTGCCCACTCACTCAATCTGTCCAAGTCATCCTGCATTATCTCAACATCCTCCTCACATTTCACACTGCCACCCAGTTTTGTGTCATCTGCAAATTGCTAATGTTACTTTTAATCCTTTCATCTAAATCATTAATGTATATTGTGAATAGCTGCGGTCCCAGCACTGAGCCTTGCGGTACCCCACTAGTCACCACCTGCCATTCTGAAAGGGACCCGTTAATCCCTACTCAGTTTCCTGTCTGCCAACCAATTTTCTATCCATGTCAGTACCCTACCCCCAATACCATGTGCTCTAATTTTGCCCACTAATCTTCTATGTTGGACCTTATCAAAGGCTTTCTGAAAGTCCAGGTACACTACATCCACTGGCTCTCCCTTGTCCATTTTCATAGTCACATCCTCAAAAAAAACTTCCAGAAGATTAGTCAAGCATGATTTCCCCTTCGTAAATCCATGCTGACTTGGACCGATCCTGTTACTGCTATCCAAATGTGCCATAACTTCCCATAACTTTGATGCACTTTGAGAGAAGGCAGTTTCTACTGGCATGGTAATGTAGTGGTTAACATAACCACTACATAACACTATTAATATATAATAGCATAACACTGTTATGGCACCAGCAACCCAAGTTTAATTCCTATCGCTGTCTGTACAGAGATTGTACGTTCTCCCTGTGACTGCTTGGTTTCCTGGGTGCTCCCACATTCCAAACACATACAGATTAGTAGATTAATTGGTCACATGGGTGTAATTGGCTTGTTGGGCTGGAATTGCCATACTGTATCTCTAAATAAGAATATTTATTTCATTTATTTTTTAAGATATAATTAGATAGTTGCTTGATAAGCAAGGAGGTGAAAGGTTGCTCGGGGATTCAGGAAGGCAGAGCTGTGGTTCATTCCAGATCAGCTCTGATTGTAATAAATGGTGGATAGATTTAGAATGGCCTCTGGTTTTTTAAGAATTAGAAACATAGAAAATAGGTGCAGGAGTAGGCCGTTCGGCCTTTCGAGCCTGCACCGCCATTTATTATGATCATGGCTGATCATCCAACTCAGAACCCTGCCCCAGCCTTCCCTCCATACCCCCTGATCCCCATAGCCACAAGGGCCATATCTAACTCCCTCTTAAATATAGCCAATGAACTGGTCTCAACTGTTTCCTGTGGCAGAGAATTCCACAGATTCACCACTCTCTGTGTGAAGAAGTTTTTCCTAATCTCGGTCCTAAAAGGCTTCCCCTTTATCCTCAAACTGTGACCCCTTGTTCTGGACTTCCCCAACATCGGGAACAATCTTCCCGAGGATGCTACATACAGAGAACAAGCTGCCAGAGGAAGTGGTCAAGGCAGGTACAGTAACAACTTTTAAAAACAGTTGGATGGGTAAAGTTTAGAAGGATATAGGTCGATACTTTATCTGCTGCTTGTGCAAAGGAGGCAGGGAGGGAGCTACTGGGCTTCGAAGTCTCTATCATTCGTTTGAAGGGGTTTCTTGTTTTGTGGACATCTGTGAAGAGCATGAATTTCAGGTTGTATACTTTCTCCAATATCAAATGAACCTTTGAAATATATGACATGAATTTAAAGTGAAAGATGGCAAGTTCAAAGGAGATGTGCAGAGTAAGTTTGCTTTTAATTAAACACAGACAGTAGTAGGTTCCTGAAATGTGGTGCTGGGGGTGAAACTGAAATTTTAAAATGAAATTAGCTTTAGTATTTGTCAGATGTACATCGAAACATACAGTGAAATGTGTCTGCATCAATTCGAACCAGTGAGGATTATATTGGGGTGGTGGTGAAGGCAGATGTGATGGTGTTTAAGAGGCTCTTGGATACGGCTTTATTTTTATCTATATCTTTTTGGACTTGGAAGAGATATTTACATAGACACATAAATGTGAGGGAATTCCAGTAACATCATGAAGGATGTCATCCACCCTGCTCACGGACTGTTTGTCCCACTCACATCAGGGAGGAGCTTACACAGCATCCACACCAGGACCACCAGACTCAAAAACAGATACTTTCCCCAAACAGCAAGACTGATCAACACCTCCACCCACTAACTCCACCACTACTTTATAACCTCCTGTTAGTCTGCTTACGTACAACTTGGTGTCACTTTAATGAACATGCAATCAATCTCTTTATGTGTAGAAGCTATTTATTTTTATTGTTTATTATTATTGTTCATCTTTATTTTTTTCAGTGCTGCATTGGATCCTGAGTAACAATTAATTTTGTTCTCTTTTACAATTGTGTACGGGAAATGACATTAAACAATCTTGAATAACTTGAAATGGAAGGAGATGGGCATTGTGTAGGCAGAGTGGATTAGTTTAGTTGGCCATTTGAATACTAATTAGATCAGCACACCATTGTGGGCTAAATGGTCTGTTCCTGTTCGATAAGCATTTGACTATGCAGGGATTTGTATTTAATTAGTTAGAATAACCTCATTAGCCAGAGGGCCTGTTCCTGTGCAATACTATTTCATGTTAAATGGAGCCCACTCAATGAGCTTCTGGCTAGCACGCAGTATTTGGACAGAATGGCCTATTTCTGTTGTTCAACTGTCTTTATATATGTATAGTTTTTCATAAATTCTATTGCATTTCTTAATTCAAAGTTAATTATTATCAAAAGAATTCAAAGTATGTACTGTATATGTTACCATACACTACCCTGAGGTTCATTTTCTTCCTAACATTCACAGTAGAATCAATGAAAAGCTACACAAAGACTGACAAACACCCAATACGCAAAAGGCTACAAAATATGCAAACACAAAAGAAAAACAAATGATAAGTATTAAATAATATTGAAACATGAATTGTAAACAGTTGTTAAAAGTGAGTCTGTGGGTTGTGGAATCAGTTCAGTGTGGAGGTGAGTGAAGTTATCTGTGCTGGTTCAGGAGCCTAATGGTTGATTTTCCTGTGAAAGCCCACAAGAAAATGAATCTGAAGGTATTATATGGTTTCTTATACCTACTTGGATACTAAATTTAATAAGACTTTGACTCTCCAATACTGCTTCTAAGTTGCATAATCATAAATAAAAGAGACAAAGCCCTAAGGTAACTATAATTCAAAAGTTATGCGGGAACTCAATAATATTAAAAACATAAGAGATTGTGCAGATGCTGGAAATCCAGGATGCTGCCTGGCCTGCAGCGCTCCGCCAGCATTTTGTACACAGTTATCAATATTATATTTCTTGTGTCTTGCAGTTCTCCGCTGTATGCTGGGACGTGTGTACCGACCTTGCTGGCAAAACTGACCACACGTTAATGGCACGCAGGGAAACTCTACACAATTTCATTCTTGCTTCACTCTGAGTGGCCATCGTCATTACTCTGTGCTCCTTGACTTAAACAGTGAAAGTTTTAATGTGAAATAGTGTGTGACAGCCAGTGTACTTATAGTAACTATTAAATACTCTGCATTGATAGTTGTAACATTACACTCAGAGCACTTTGAAAATAAAGTCAAACAAACTGATGGGGTAGCATTAATGGATTTAACATTTAAAATATGATAGAAGAAAAAACACATTAAACTCTGAAGAAACTCGTGAGCTTCAATTGTCCAGGAATTAATTTGTTCTTAGTTTTGTTGTCCTTCAAACCTCTTTGCGGTTGCTTGCACCGTTGCCCCTCCAGGTTGACTGATTTCACGTCCGTACAACCTGGTGGCTTATTCTCATCACCAGAGTCCAGCTCCAGGCGTTTCCGCTTCATCTCCTTCCGGCTGCCTTCCTGATTCCTGGCCTTCTCCATCCCAGCTTTCCCAAGATTCGTTCCGTGTGCCCGCTTTTTTGTGGTGGGTTTTGGCTTCGCTGCAACCAAAGAACATGAGAAACAGAAGTTGGCCGTCAGCCGCTCAAGCCCGCTCACCATCCCCCTGCGTTATCCCCACATCCCCCATTCCTCTAACATCCAGAAGCCTATCCATAGCCGTTTCAGCTCTTGAACAAGGCAGGGACCAATGCCCACGAGGTAACACTGCAGCACTCTAAACCTCCGGTTAGATCACACTTGGAGTATTGTGTAGAGTTCTGGTTGCCTCATTATAGGAAGGATGTGGAAGCTTTAGAGAAGGTGTAGAAGAGATTTACCAGGATTAAAGAACATATCTTGGGGAGGGAGGTTGAGAGATCTAGAGCTGTTTGCTGTGGCTGGATGGAGAATGAGAAACTACTTAAGAGGTGTATAAGATTGCGTGTAAAATAACCCCACCTGTGATATCACCCCTAAACTTTTCCCTAATGTCCAAAACCATTTATCAAGCCTGGTTTATACCCTAAACATGTATCTATTGGTATTGGCCATCGCTGCCTCGGGAAAAGGCACAGGCTGTCCACAATTCTTCATACGTCCACAAGATATAGGAGCAGAATTAGGCCATTCAGCCCATTGGGTCTGTTCCACCATTTCATCATGGCTGATTTTATTATCATTTCCCTGCAATCATTGACACCCTGACTAATCAAGAACCTATCAAACTCCACTTTAAGTATACTCATTGACTTGACCTCCATGGCCGTCTATGGCAATGAATTCCATAGATTCACCACTGTCTAGCGAAGGAAATCCCTCCTCATCTCTATTCTAAAGCAAAGTCCTTCAATTCCGAGGCTGTGTCCTCTGGTCCGAGACTCTCCCACAATTGGAAACATCACCTCCACATGCACTCTATCTAGGCTTTTCAGAAAATAGGAGAAAGCTGTGTTGGTGGATAGGAGGTGTTTGCCCGTAGAAAGGAGTACGAATACAAGTTGTGCAGACGACACGTCTCCTTACCGTCAGGTAGTGTGTTACCGCACGAGGTGCTTGGAAGGGGCCTTGGAGCTGGATGGACGCAGGTTGGAGCCTGGCTGAGACTCTGCTGACACGGTATTGCGACCTCATCCTTGTAGGTGCAAGAAAACTGAGACTTGCTGACTGTGAGTTTCACCTAGGCAAAGAGTGAGAGAAGGTAATCAGCGAACATCACCGCTTTACACGTACGCCTGACGATCAGAGTCCGGTTTATTATCCCTGACATACACCAGGAAATTTGTTGTTTTGTGGCAGCAGTACAGCACAATACATAAAATACACTTTATTACAATGAGAAATATACATTTGGTGGCCACTTTATTAGATGCCACTGTATACCAGCTCACTAATGCAAATATATAATCGGCCAATCATGTGGAAGCAACTGAATGTACAGTATAAAAGCACGCAGACCTGGTCAAGAGGTCCATTTGTTGTTCAGACCAAACATCAGAATGGGGAAGAAATGACTTTGTCATGACTGATTGACTTTGACCAAAGAAAGATAGTTGGTGCCAGACAGGGTGGTTTGAGTACCTCAGAAACTGTTGATCTCCTGGGATTTTCACACACAACAGTCTCCAGAGTTTACAGAGAATAGTAAAAGAACAAAAAAAAAATCCAGTGAGGGGCAGTTCTGTGGGCATAAACACCTTGTTAATGAGAGGTCAGAGGAGAATGGCCAGACTGGTTCAAACTGACAGGAAGGTGACTGTAACTCAGATAACCACACATCACAACAGTGACGTGCAGAACAGCATCCCTGAATACAAAACAAAGTACGTCTCATGAAATCCTGTGAAAATTGGTTTGGATGTTAGAATGGGGGAGGGGGAGCTGGAAGGAGCCTCACTCGCATCTCAATCTCCTCAGAAAGTGGTGATGCTTCATTCGCTTTAAATAAAGGGTTAACAACAGAGAAACCCGTCTTTCAAGAAAGCTGGGAAGTGGTGAAGTGTTGAACTGGTATACTATTGATTCAGTCACTGTACTGCAAAAAATAACAAATTTCCCTTGCAACACAACATGCTGGAGGAACTCAGCAGGTCAGGCAGTATCTATGGAGGGAAATGGACAGTCAATGTTTCAGGTCAAGATCCTTCATCAGGATGGATCTGAGTTCCACCAGCGATTTGTGTCGATTCCCATCCAGTCCCAACGAAGAGAAGCCCAATAACATTGTCTGCCCACTTCCCTCCACAGACGCTGCCTGACATGTTGAGTTCATCCATCACTTTGTATGTTGCCCCAGGTTCCAGCGTCCAGTCCAGACGAAGGGTCTCGACCCGAAACATTGACTATCCATTGCCCTCCAAGGTGCTACCTGACTGAGTTCCTCCAGTGCCTATATTGCTCCAGGTTTCCGCATCTGTAGTCTCTTATCTCCAAACAGCTCAAAGAATTACCTTACTGGGATTTTTTTCCTGGTCCCGCTTCTGAATGCGATGACGCAAGGCCTGAGGAGATGAGCCACTTGATTGCTTTGGGGATCTAGAAAGAAAACACAGTGAGAATATTTTTTTCCAAAAAAAAAACAATAAAAATCAGGTTTAATATCACTGGCATATGTGAAATTTGTTGTTATGTGGCAGCAGTACATTGCAATACATAATAAATCTATAAAATACAGTAAATATTCATATAAAGTTATGTTAAGTAAGTAGTGGAAAATGAGAAAGAAAAGTCATGAGGTATTGTTCATGGGTTCAATCTCCATTCAGAAATTGGATGACAGGGAGAGAGAAGCTGTTCCTGAATCGTTGAGTGTGTGCCTTCAGGCTTCTGTACCTCCTTCCTAATGGTAGCAATGAGAAGGGGGCACGGCCGAGGTGACTGGGATCCTTAATGATGGATGCCGCCTTTTTGAGGCATTGCTCCTTGAAGATGTTCTGGATGCTGGTAAGTATTCTGAGGTTAATGAAAAGGGTTGATGAAAGTGTGATGCCTCTTCCCAGATTCACCAGTCAGGGAACAACTACCTTTCATCCTGGCATTCCTAAAGATTTAAAGATTTTTAAAATGTGCTCTACCTGTCACGTGTGCATGAATGGGCGATGATTGTCATGGACTCCTTGGGCCAAAGGACCGCTTGCCATGTAGTGGGACACAAGGGTGGTGGACAGCACATCGATGGTCACGCACTGACTCCCTCCTCCAATGTACTGGGACGACTCCTCCACTAAAAGGGGCATTTCTTCAGAAAAGGGATGAAATCCATTCCTTTTGCTGTCTGTAATGAGTTTGTACATTTCCCCCACCACCACATGGGCTTCCTCTGGGTTCTCTGATTTCCTCCCACATTTCAAAGGCACGCGGAGTAGGGTGAGCAAATTGCGGACATGCTACGTTGGCACTGGAAGCATAGCGACACTTGTGGGCTGCCCCCAGCACAGATTTGGACTGCGTTGATCATTGACGCAAATGACACATTTCAATGTTCTGATGCACATGTGACAAGTAAAGCTAATTTTTTAAAATCTTTAAATCTTCAAGATTGCCAGGATGAAAGGTATTTGCTCCCTGGCTGGTGGAGCTGGAAAGGGGCACCACACTTTCCAAGTTAAAGGTCATTTGTGTCATATGGCGTGGAAAGAGACTCCTTGACCCAACTGGTCCATGCCAGCGAAGATGTCCGTCCAAGCTAGGCATCCCATTTGGCCCACAGCCCTCTCACCCAGCCCAGTCAGGGCTGAGATGGAGGGGGTTCCCTCACTCAGAGGATTGAGAGTGTCTGCATTTCTCTTTCTGATGGGTCTGTGAATGTGTACTTCAACATGAGATGGATAAATCGTTGGATGCGGAGGAAATCAGAGCAGGGTTGCGACGGGGTAAGAAGGTGGACAAGTAACAAGAGAGGCAAAGTGGTGGAACTGATTTCAGTGTTCTATTCCTGCTGGTGTCCCTGATTGCATAAACACAATTTATTGTAGACACAGAGAATATAGAACATTACAGAACAGTACAGGCCATTCGGCCCATTGGACTGACCTTTTAACCTAGTCTAATATCAATCTAACCCCTCCCTCCCGCATAGCTCTCCATTTTTTCTTCATCAATGTGCCTAAGAGTCTCTGAAACATCACTGCCTCTGTCACCACCCCTGACAGGGCATTCCACATGCCCACTACTCTGTATAACAAACTAACCTCTGACTTACCTCCTATACTCTTCACCAATCACCTTAAAATTATGTCCCCTAGGCAAATTAGGCCATTTGCTCCCTAAAAAAAAATCTCTGGCGATCCACTCTATCTCTGTCTCTTATCATCTTGTACACTTCTTTCAAGTCACCTCTTATCCTCCTTTGTTCCAAAGAGAAAAGCCCTAGCTCGCTCATCCTATCCTCATAAGGTGTGCTCCCTAATCCGGGCAGCATCCTGGTAAATCTCCTCTGCACCTTCTCTAAAGCTTCCATGTGCTTCCTATAATGAGGGGACCAGAACTGAACACAATACTCCAAGTGTGGTCTAACCAGGGTTTTGTAGAGCTAAAAGATTACCTCCTGCTCTTGAACTCAATCCTCTGACTGATGAAGGCCAACACACCATAAACCTTCTAATCCACCCTATCAGCATGAGATGTTGGGAGAGATGACGAACAACTTAACGAGGCTTGGTCCAGTTAATGAGCAGTTCCCCATGCATGTCCAAGCTCTCCTTGTCTTGAGGATCAGTGGGGCGGGCGGGGTGAAGGGGCATTCTCACCTGGCCACTCTCCAGCCAGGGGCAGACTCACCCACTATGAAGGTTCTGCTTGAAGAGAATAAAATCCCCAAAGTGCAAATGGGAGGTTTATTGGGGTGTCACGGTAGCATAGTGGTTAGTTATTACATTTTGGGACATCAGAGCTCAGAGTTCAATTCTGGTGTTCTCTGTATGACACTTTGCACATTCCTTCCCTTGTGCACATGGGCTTCCTCCCACAGTGCCACTCTGTAGGTCAACTGGTCATTGTGAATTGTCCTGTGATTAGGCCAGGGTCAAGTTGGTGGTTGCTGTGTGTGGCAGCTTGGCGGGCTAGAAGAGCCATTCGGTACTGTGGGTGCAGCTCGGAGGGGTGGGAGAGCCATTCGGTACTGTGGGTGCAGCTCGAAGGGGTGGAAGAGCCATTCGGTACTGTGGGTGCAGCTCGGAGGGGTGGGAGAGCCATTCGGTACTGTGGGTGCAGCTCGGAGGGGTGGGAGAGCCATTCGGTACTGTGGGTGCCGCTCAAACAGGCCTGTTCTGAGCTGTAATGTCTCTTCAAATAAAATAAAATAAATAAAACCCTCCAACACAAATGGAACGCTTATCCTTTGGCCCTTGGCCGAGCTCAGAGCATACTCAGGATCCTGCCTTTGGGATCTTGCTCTGCCATTTTTTCACACCTGACAGCAGAGGCTCTGCAATTTGGTTTTGGGCAACTCAGGAAGACAGGCAGCGTCTCTAGGGGAAGTAATCTGTTGACGTTCAGGCTGTGACCCTTCATCCCGATGGGAAAAGAAGGGGGAAGAATCCAGAAGGAAAGGGGTGGGCGAACGGAAAGAGTACAAGCCTGCACATGATAGGTGAGACCAGGTGAGGGGAGGTGGGTGGGGGAGTGGGGGGAGTACAAGCTGACAGGTGAGAGGTGAGAGGTGAGACCAGGTGAGGCGGGAGGTGGGTGAGTGAGTGGGGAAGAGTACAAGCTGACAGGTGAGAGGTGAGACCAGGTGAGGGGGGAGGTGGGTGAGTGAGTGGGGAGAGTACAAGCTGACAGGTGAGACCAGGTGAGGGGGGAGGTGGGTGGGGGAGTGGGGAGAGTACAAACTGACAGGTGAGAGGTGAGAGGTGAGACCAGGTGAGGGGGGAGGTGGGTGAGTGAGTGGGGAGAGTACAAACTGACAGGTGAGAGGTGAGAGGTGAGACCAGGTGAGGGGGGAGGTGGGTGAGTGAGTGGGGAGAGTACAAGCTGACAGGTGAGACCAGGTGAGGGGGGGAGGTGGGTGGGTGAAATATGAAGCTGGGAGGTGATAAGTGGAAGTGGTTTCCAGTTGTGTGGGAGTCCAGGATCTGAGGACACAGCCTCAGAATATAAAGCTGTTTCTTCAGAACAGAGATGAGGAAGAATTTCTTTAACCAGAGGGTGGTGAATCTGTCAGTGCCACAGATGGCATGGAGGCCAAGTCACTGGGTATATTTAAGATGGAGTTTGATAGGCTCTTGGTGAGTCAGGGTGTCAACGGTTACAGGAAGAAGGCAGGGGAATAACGTTCAGAGGGATGCATCAGCCATGATGGAATGGAGGAGCAGACTTGATGGGCTGAATGGCCTGATTCTGCTCCTCAGTCTTATGGTAAAGGGCTGAAGGAGGAGGAATCTAGCAAGGGAGGGCAGCGGAAGAAAGAGGAAGAGGAGGGGGACCAGAGAAGGTGATTGGCAGATGGGAGAAAGAGAAGGGTAGAAAGGTAACCAGAATGGGGACTGGAAAATGAAAGAAGGAAGAAGAGGAGAAATTAGAGAAATCGATGTTCATGCCATCAGGTTAGAGATCACCCAGACGGAATGAGGAGCTGCTCTTCCAGCTGAGTTTGGCTGAAAAGGAGGCCATGGAACGACATGTCGGAATGGGAATAGGTAGTCTAGTTGAAGTGGGTTGTCACCGGGAGATCCAGTGTTAAGGTGCTTAACAACGGGTCTCGCCAACGTAGAGTAGGCCAGACCGAGATTGCCAGAGAGCCACGGTATTGCAGTGGTTAGCGCAATGCCATTACGGCTCAGGCAGTTGGAGTTAGGATTTCATTTCTGACGTCATAAGTAAGGAACATGCCAGTCCTCCCCATGGAATGCATAGATTTCCTCCGGGTGCTCTGATTTCCTCTCACAGTCTAAAGGTACACTGGTTATTGGGTCATTGTAAGTTGTCTCGTGAACTGGAACTTAAACTCAGAAGGTAGTGATAGTGTAGACTGAGCTGCCAGTGGATGTGGGTTCAATGTCAAGGTTTCAAGAACTTTGGGCAAGTACATAGATGGGAGGGGTATGGATGGCTATGGTCAATGGAACTAGGCACAACAGTTTAGCATGGACTAGATGGGCTGAAGGGCCTGTTTCTGTGCTACAGTGCCCTGTGACTCCATGATTCTAGGACTTCCTAGTGCTCTTGTTGTTCATGATCTGTTCTGGTAACACTTAATAAAGCGTCTGAAAACAACAAGCTTTATACTTGACTTCGGAAGAACTTCTGAATGCCAAAGCAGCTGGATCCAACATACCTGAAGAGTGACAGCAGACTCGGCATGCCGAGAGGGTTCGTGTTCTCCTCGGAACCACCCAGCAGCTCTGCCTTGCCCCCGCTCGGAGGTCTGGCTGCTTCTTCATCCAGCACGGCAAGGAAGGCCTTGACGGCCCTTCGCCCACCGTACGCCGTGGCGTGGTTGATGGCATAAACCTTGGGCTGACAACAAAAAGCAACATGGCTCGTTATGTGGAGGAAAAGTACCAAACAATGAGATAGCAGAGGATGCCATTCAGCCCATCATGCCTTGTGGGTTTTGAACAAGCATTCCAATGGACCCTCTGTATTGATTCCCTCAGCATGGATATACGGGGTGGTGTGATAGCGTTAATGATCAGCAATTATTAATTAGGAACAATAATCAGCGATAATAATTAGAGACAATAATCAGCGATCGGGTTCAATTCCCACCAGTTTGTACACCCTCCATGTGACAGCATGGGTTTCCCCCTGGTGCTCTGGTTTCCTCCCACATTACAAAGGTGTACAGGTAGGGTTACTGAGTTGTGGACACGCTACATTGGTGCCAGAAGCCTGGCAACACTTGCGGGCTGGCCCAGCGCATCCTTGGATTGTGTTGGTCAGTGATGCAAATGACACATTTCACCTAAAGTATTGATGTTTTAAAGTACATGTGACAAATAAAGAGGGTCTTTATCAACATAAAGACACAAAAAGGAGCGAAGGAGACAATGGCACCTAACGGCAACTCGGTTGCTTGCATCTTCAGAAACAGCTCTATTTCTGTCTTTAATATCTCTTATTTTTCCCTTTCAGGGTTCTTCTGAAGACCCTGACCTGGAGTTACACGCTGACTTTGGTTCTTTGCAGGAATGGGACTCGCTCTCAGTGTCTCACGACTGGCCATTATTTGATATACCAAGGATGCAGCCTAGAAGATTAACTCACCTTTGGAGTTTCGAGATTTCGTGGATCTGGAGGCGGGCAGACTCAATGTCAGTGCCGCTGCAGGAAATCGGTGTGTCATGGGAGACGGAAGCTCGAAAGCAGCGAGCTGGCTGCTGGCTGTGTGCCTGAGTTCCGAATTAGAGACCCGAGTTCTTTGGGCACAGAGCTCGGAAAAAGCGACGTAACAGACTTCTAACACCATAAATCAGTGAGTTGTTTGTTATGTCTCCCCTCTCGCTGTGAAACAGAGACACCTCTTTTTCCCTTATTAGGGAGAGAGAGAGTGCCTGTGGTATGTCGAATACTGCGTGAACAAGTAGTCTTTTGGATACTGCAAGTTGGTGTCTTTATTGATACTTTCTGCGCGCTTGAGTGCTTGTTGGGGGGGCTGATGCTTCTTTTTTGTTGGTGGGGTGATCGTCGCTTTGCTGCTGCTTACACATGGGAGGGGGAAGCTGGGGGGGGGCTTTGGATTCTAACATTTAACTGTCATTCATTCTTTGGCGCACTTCTCTGTTTTCGTGGATGGTTGTGAAGAAAAAGAACTTCGGAATGTATATTGTATACATTTCCCTGACATTAAATGTACCTTTGAAACTTTTGAAAACTAGAAATGTTGTACATTAATTCATTTCTATTAGCCAGAGAACAACATCCAAATAAAACGTCTGTAATAATCAGGAGACACAACTAGCAGGGGTTTCCCAACTGTTTTATGCCATTAACCAGGAGATCCATGGAGTCCAGATTGGGAACCCCTGGAGCACACAGCCTGGAACTACATCCTATCTTTTACAGGGTTAAAGTAACCCAGCGTATGAAATGGTAACCATTACCACACAGCCCTGTGCATCGTACACTTCCTCGATGATTATCCTCGAATACAGAAGAGGAGTGGGCTCTCTGGCCCACCATGTCTATGCCAAACACAATACCAAATTAAATAAATCCTTCTGCCTGCTTGTTCATTATGTGCCATGTTGTAGGATGTGAGTGTAATGGTATCTCCATGACCATGGTTGTTGTTGACAAATTTTTGGTTTGCCATTGCCTTCTGGACAGTGTCTTTACAAGACGGGTGACCCCAGTCATTATCAATACTCTGCAGAAAAAAATTACAAATTGTGCAAAGAACAAAAGCAAGCAAACAACTGAGGTTCATAAAAGTGAGTCCGCAGCCACGAAGCCAGTCATCACTGCGGCTGGGCCATGAGCCCATTAGTTACAGGCCACATTGAGCAGAGAGCTGAACACCATCCCTTCCCTCGCCTCCAGCCCTGCAACCCTAACCTTTTCAACCTGCCTGGCCCGGCATTTATATCAGTCAAACCTCCGGTCGTCCTTCACTCTGGGGCCTGGGCCTTGCCGCTTCGATACGCTCTCGGCCCAGGCCCTGCTGCCTCAATTCAGCCCATGCCCAACCTTTGCAATACGGCCCAGAGCTTAAGTCAATCAAACCTCAAGTCTCTCCTCACTCTCGGATCTTGGTCCTGCCACTCCAATGCTTTCTCGGGCCTAACCACAGTTTTATACAACCACAGCATAACTTCCTCACTCTTCTACTGAAGGGTATGAGCTATAATGAGAGGTTGGACGCTTGGGAGCAACAGAGACCAAGGGCAGATCTGAAAGAGATTTATAAGATTACGAGAGGCATAGACAGAGTAGACAGACAGTATCTTTCCGCAGGGTTAAGATGGCTAATACCAGAGGATGTGCTTTCAGGTGAGAAGGATAATTTCAAAGGACGTGTGTGAGGCAAGGTTTGAGATTTTTTTAAGCACTGATGCCTGGAATTCGCTGGCGGGGGTGACAGATGTGTTTAAGAGTTGGACACATGAATGTGAGGAAAATGGAAGGATATAGACATTGTGTAGGCAGAAACGATAAGGTTGGTTGAGCATTTGATTACTGATTTTGTTAGGTCAGCACGACACTGTGGGCCAAAGGGCCTGTTCAATGCCCTGACTGACAGCAAGCTGCTTTCTCCACCCTGTCCACTTGTGTGGCCACTTACAGGGAGCTGTCAACTTGGAGCCCTAGCTGCCTCTATACATCAAGGCTCTTGATGGACCTGCCATTAACTTTCACCTTACATCTGTCTTCCCAAGGTGCAACACCTGTCAATTGCCCGGTGTAAATTCCATCTGCCTTTTCTCTGTCCATATCTACAGCTGATCTACACCTATGACAACCTTCTTCACTACTGTATCCACAACTCCACCAACCCCGCAGGACGATCACAGTTTCACTCAGCTGCTGTGTGACTTCACAACCCATTCACTATTAACTCTCCACTTTCTGCTGTCTACAACAATAATACCACCAACATTTTAAACACCAGAGCAACACACACAAAATGCTGGAGGAGCTCAGCAGGCCAGGCAGCACTGATGGTAATGAACAAACAGTTGACGTTTCAGGCCGAGGCTCTTCATCAGCACTGGAAAGAAAATGGACAGAAGCCAGAATAAGAAGGTGAGGGGAGGGGAAGGAGTACAAGCTGACAGGTGACAGGCGAAATCAGTTGAGGGCGAAGGTGGATGGGGGGGTGGTGACAGATGGAAGAGGTAAACAGCAGGAGGAGGTATCCAATAGGAGAGGAGAATGGACCATGGGAGAAAGAGAAGTAGGAGGGGAATGGGGAGGGAGAGTCTTTATTATTAAAATTAACCTGATTGAACCCATTTTATCTGGTTTTTTTCTAAATTATTACTCCCAGAATTAAGAAAACAAAACAGGGTCTACTTAACAAAATAAAGCACAGAATTAACATGAGTTGCAAAACTAATTCAAGCTTGCTGCACACATCAGGAGGGCTTCCTGTAGAGCAGAAAGTTGAAAATGCGAGTTATACCAATATAGAATAAGCACTTCTTCTAAATGACTCAGAATCTCACCAACTCTGTGGGAGCTGATTTATGCAAATCCATCAAGAACACAGCAAGATATTTAGGTATAACCTGGGGATTAACTCATTTCCAGCGAGGGTTAAAGAAAAGAAGGAAATGTAATTTAAACCCAAGCAGGAAGAGATTAAAACTGAAAGGCACTCACTTGTGCAGGGCTGATGTTTGTCGTTCTTCCCCCTGCAGCATCATCCAGTCTGTGGACGGCGTTGGTAATCCTCATTGTTAGTTCCTGTCGGATCTCCTCACCGGCAAGATAGAGTGAACTCTCACTGCTTTGTCCCTTCAACAGTCGTCTTGTGATGGTGGATAGTATCTGACTCCCTGCAATGCTGAAAAAGATAGTCACACGTCAGGAGGGTAAAGAACTTTGGCATGTCACTGTGGACCCTCACCTAGATTTACTTAATGCACCATAGAACGTGTATTGATGGTATACTGCATGCATCACAGCCAAGTATGGAAACACCAATGCCCTTGAAAAAAGTAGTAGATATGTCCCAGTCCATCACAGGTAAAGCCCTCCCCACCGCTGGGCACATCTACATGGGGTGTTGTCACAGGAAAGCAGCATCCATCATCAGGGACCCCCACCATCCAGATCATGCTCCCTTCTCACTGCTGCCATCAGGAAGGTGGTACAGGAGCCTCAGGACCCACATCAACAGGTTCAGGAACAGTTATTACCTCTCAGCCATCATGCTCATGAACCAGAGGGGATAACTTCACTTTCCCCCTCAGTGAAATGTTCCCTCAACCTATTGACCTATGAATCTCATTTCCTTGAGGGCATAGTCAATAAATCCGTATATATAGACACAACACACACACACACACACACACACACACATGGTGATAATAAATTAACTTTTGAACTTTGAAAGCATCCTACCTGGTTGCTTCACAGCTCGGTATGGCAAATTCTTTGCACGTAACTACAAGATACTGCGGAGAGTTACGGACACAGCTCAGAACATCACGGAAATCAGACGCTGTCCACACTTCTTGCTGCCGTGGTTAAGTAACCAGCATAATCAGAGACTCCACCTACCCTGAATCTTCTCTCTTTTATCCTATTCCATCGGGCAGAAGATACAAAAGCCTACAAGCATATACCATCAGGCTCAAGGACAGCTTTTACCCCATTGTTATAAGACTGATGAATGGTTCTCTAGTACAATAAGATAGATTCTTGACCTCAGAATCTACCTTGTTATGACTTATGTATTGCCCGTTACGCCGCTGGCATTTAGGGCAGCAATGAACGTCCTCCATCTCTGTCTGTCCTTGGCCATCTTCTCTATTGTGCCTAAGGTTTGGTTCAGGGTCCTCATTCTGTACATTCCCAAAACCAGTTTTGGCCTTTGTTTTGCTAGTGTTCAGGGCTTCCTTCATTATGTCAGTAGCTTCATCTCGGTCTTCACCTCTGTCAGTCATGCAAGTCCCAGGTAGAGACTCGGGGATACCGCTGTACTCAGATATAGAAGGACTCTTCATGGCTGTTTCTGTAACAATTTTGCTTGACCAGTCGGGGTTATTAGCCCTGAGTGGACCATTCTTAGTCTGGCCTCTACCCATTGACCTGTTTGGCACGGGTGACACTACCAAGAGTCAAAACACAAGGCCCCGACTCCAGCCAACATAGCTCTCTGGATCATTGAGGCATGCAAGCCTCCAGATCTAACGACAAGGTTGTAGTCCTCTTGGAGGGTCCTGTGATGACCATGCACCTTATTACCTGCGCTGCACTTTCTCTGTAGCTGTTACACTTTATTCTGCATTCTGTTATTGGTTCACCTTGTTCTACCTTAATGAATTGATCTGTATGGACAATATCCAGAACAAAATGTTCATCTGAGAACAATAAACCAATTCTAATTGCACCCCTCGCTATTGTACCCGCAGTCCAATTTCAATACTCTTGTCGTTGATGGGGTGGTATTGGGTAGACCAGGAATTGTCACCGGGATTATTATTGCCACAGCTTTCAGAATACAGGAAGAAGCTTTTGTCTGCATACCGTCCAGGCAGATCACCCTAAGTACAAGTACTTCGAGGTGAAAAATGGAATGCAGAACATACTGTAACAGACTCAGAGAAAGTGTCGTGCAGGTAGGCAAGTCTGAAGGAACATATTGACCAAAACGTATCTGGACTCCGATACTTTGGGATGGACAGTAAACCTTGGCATTTAAAGCTGCATCTAAAGTCCACCATCGAATAAAGAGAGATGATGCTGCTGATGATGTTGTTATTTGGGGGATTTTTTTGGGGCTTTGATGTTTCTGTCATTCACTCTTTGGGGTTTTTTCTGTTTCGTGGATGTCGGTGAAGAGTAAGAATTTCAGGTTGTATACTGCATACATTTTCTGATATTAAATTGGACCATTTGATAGTGTAGTTAAGAAGGTGCGTGTCATGTTTGCATTCGTAGGTTGGAGCAATGAGCACAAGAGTCAGAAAGTCAGGTTACAGGTTATATCACACGTAATTCTGTTCCCCTCATTACAGGAAGGATGTCGTGCTTTTGGAGAGGGGGTGGAAGAGGTTTACCAAGATGTTGTCTGGATTTGAGAATATGAGTTATAACAAGAGGCTGGACAAACTTGGATTATTTTCCCTGGAACACTAAAGGCAGTTGGATTAAGGTATAAAATTGCAATTGTTCTTGTAGCCTAACTTTCTTATGCTTAGTGATAATTTTTATATAATCACCTATATTTGTGTACCTGTTTACTAAATTTTCCAGTAATTGTAGTACAGCTGAACCTATTTTTTTCAGAAACTCTCAGGTTTCCTGCGGCAGATGCCTCACTACTTGGATCTGGTTATTCATAGGTGACATCTTAGATCAGGGGTTCCCAACCATTTTATGTCATGGAGCCTTACCATTACTTGAGGGCTCTGTGAACCCCAGGTTGGGAACCCCAGTTCTATAGCACAGAAACAGGCCATTTGGCCCATTGAGTCCTTGCCAAACTATTATTCTGACTAGTCCCATCGACCACGGCCCTCCATTCCCCTCCCATCCACGTACCGATCCAAGTTTCTCTTCAATGTTGAAATCAAACCCACATCCACCACTTGTGGAGGCAGTTCATTCCACACACTCACTGCCATCCAAGTCAGTGGTTGTCAATCTTTTTTTAATGCAAGGACCCTTACCACAAACCAAAGGGTCTGTGGACCACAGGTTGGGCACTCCTGCTTTGAGTGATGAAGATCCCATCAGGTCCCCCTTAAATATTCCACCTTGATTTCCAGCATCATTCCATCTTATCAATGGAATGTGTTTTACCTCCATTCAGAGTATGAGCTGACCTTGACTTCTTTTTCCTTTTTCACATTCATTCTTTCTTCATGAAACACTCAATAAATGGGGTGGTATGGTAATGCAGTGTTTAGCCCAACGTTTTACAGTACCAGTGACCCGGGTTCAATTCCCATCACACGGTAGTGTAGTGGTTAGCACAACACTTTACAGTACAGGCGACCCAGGTTCAATTCTGACTGTAAGGAGTTCATATGTTCTCCCCATGAGAATGGGTACTCCAGTTTTCTTCCATAGTCCAACTACATACCAGTTGGATTGCTGTGAAGGTCCTATTCTGCATTGTAACTCAATAAATAAATAAGACTACGACCAGGTTTCATGCCTGATTCCTGAAGAACCTCTGGGTGAATATCACTAGATCCAGCAAGGCCGCGGGGAGAAGTTTATAAACTTATGAGAGGCAGAGATAAGGAGATGGACAGAATCTTGACCCCCAGGGTACAAATGTCATGCAATTAAGGCCAGGGGAGAAAGTTTTAAAGGTGGCATGTGAGGCAAGTTTTTTTTACATTAAGACTGGTGGACAGGCTGCTTGGGGAGGGCAATGGAAACAGGTACAATAGTGACATTTGAGACTTTTAGACAAACACATGAATACGCAGTGGATGAAAAGATATGGATCACATGCAGTTTAATTTGGCATCATATCCAGTACAGACATTGTGGGCCGAAGGCCCTTTTCCTGTGCGGTACTCCTCTATGTACGATTACTATTTAACACTCAGTAAGAAAAATAACTTTGAGCTTCATTAAAGCAGAGCAATTTTACAAAGGGGAAGCCCAAAATGTCAAGGAGAAACAGAAGGCTCTAGGGGTCCACACAGGTTGATAGGATGGTTAAGAAGGCAAACAATGTGTTAGTCTACAGTAATCGGGGATTAAGTTCAAGAGCGCGAGGCTATGGTGCTGCTCTACAAAACCCTGGTTTGACCACACTTGGAATACTGTATTGTGTTCAGTTCTGGTGGCCTCATTATGAGAAGGACATGGAAACTTTAGAGAATGTACAGAGGAGATATACCAGGATACTACCTGGATTAGAGAACATGATTTATAAGGATAGTTCAAAATACAAAGTACATAAATGCCACCTTGTACAACTTGGAGATAAATTTTCTTGTTGGCAAAAAAATAATGATAAGTCAAGTGAGCTATAGCTTTTCTCTTTGGAGTGAAAGACGATGAGAGGTGACCTGACAGAGACGTACAAGATAAGGTCAGCCAGATCTTTCTCCCCCAGTTGGAAATGACTGATACAATACGATACAACTTTAAGGCATTTTGAGGAAAGTATAGGGGTAGGCTTTTCTTATTGAATATATAGATAGAAAGTGGTAGATGTGTGAAAAGTGCTGCCGGGGGTGTTGGTACAGGCAGATACATTAGGGACATTTCAGAGATTCTTAGATCGGCACATGGATGATAGATGGAGGGGTATGTGGGAGGGATTGATTCTAGAGCAGGTTCAAAGGTTGTCACAACATCGTGAGCCCAGGGACCTGCACCATGCTGTAGTGTTCTGGAGTATGGGTTTGGAAAGGATATTTAATAAAGTTGATATAGCTGGACACTGACCTGATAAAAGGGAACGATTTTGGACAATTTAAAATTGTGAATAATTGACAGATTATAAAATCTAAACCGAATGAAGGCCCCCTGATAACTTCTGTGGAAATCCCTCAGCTTTACCGGGAATTAGTCGGAACATTGACGGATAAACTGTTCGTGCCAGTTGACAGAGTAAACTTTCATAGCAAAATAGACAGTCTGCCAAACCAGCATTGGTGGCCAACACCTTTCATCATGGCTTTAGGCCTGTACTCACCGGGGCTT